>NC_086450.1:110127399-110427399 GCF_028390025.1 Pseudophryne corroboree | reverse complement strand
AGGTAGCAGAGTTGGTTCTACACACATTGGCCACAGGTAGTAGCTGCGTTTATACACACAGTGGCCACAGGTAGCAGCGCCACTTATACACAATGCCCACAGGTAGCAGTGTCGCTTAGACACAGAATGGCCACAGCATTAGTGTTTCTTATTAATCCAATGTCCATTGGTAGCAACTATACTCACAGAAGTTCAGTGTGTGTGGGGGGGGTTTGGAAAGGGGGTGGGTTCAGTGAGGTGCCTATCCGTGCCGCTGATCACCCCGATTCAGGGAATCCCTTGTAGCGGCTACAGATGGTGTCCGAGGTGCTACGTGTGGTGGAGGGGTGGATCTGGGAGGGGGTCCAGAGGTATTGCGGGTGGCGGAGGGGTGGGTGCAGGGGCACGGATGGCGGAAAGGGAGTTTGACTAGGGCGGTACACCTGTCAAACCGTAACGCAGGTGTCCTAAGGCGAGCTCAGGGTGGACAGAAACCTCCCGTTGAGCAGAAGGGCAAGTTGCTGTGTGTGGGGGAGGTGTGGAGGGGGCGCAGATGGGGGAGGGGGTCTAGAGGTGCTGCGGGGAGGGGCGAGTGCGGGTGGGAAGTGTAGATGCTGTTGGTGGGGGAGGGGTGGGTGCGAGGGAATGTGGATGAAAGAGGGGGTATGGAGGTGATGTGTGTGTGGGAGGGGCGATGTAGGTGGGTGCGTTTGGAGGTGCAGGGGGGTGAGCTTAGGTGATGGGTTTCAGAAGTGCTGTGGGTGGGGGAGGTGTGGGATGGCACGGATGGGGGATGTAGATGCTGTGGATGGGGGAGGGGTGGCTGCGGGCGAGCTGTGGATGGGGGAGGGAGTCCGGAGGTGCTTCGGGTGGTGGTCCAGAGGTGTTGCGGGTGGGGGAGGGGTAGGTGTGGGAGGTCCATAGATGGGGAGGGTGTCTGTAGATAATGCGGGTGGGTAGGTGCTGTAGTTGGGGGAGTGGTGGGTGCGGGGGTGTTGCGGTGGGGTAGGTGATCTGGATGGGGTAGCTGATGTGGATGTGTGGTAGCCAGGGGAGGGGCGGGGTGCGGGGTTGGCACGGATGGGGGAGGGGGTCCGTGGGTGCTGTGGATGAGTGAGGGGTGGGTGCAGGATTACGGCGGTGGGTGGGGGAGGGTGCCGGTGCGGGGATACCGTGGTCGGGGTAGGGCCGGGGGTGCTGCTGCGGCGGGTGGCAGGAGTGTGGCGGTGGGGGAGGGGTGGGTGTGGGGATGCTGCGGGCGGTGCGCCAGGGGTGGGGGCGTGAGGGCGTGCGGATGGGGTCTGTAGATGCTGCTGGTGGTGGAGGGGCAGGTACGGGAGCCTGTGGATGAAGGAGGGGGTCTGGAGGTGCTGTGCGTGGGGGAGGGCCGATGTAGTGGGGGTGCGTAGGGGGAGGTGGGGTTGCAGGGGGGGGGTTGGGTTGTAGAAGTGCTGCGGGTGGGGGAGGTGTGGGTGCGGGATGGGGTATGTAGATGCTGTGGGTGGCTGCAGGGGAGCCGTGGATGGGGGAGGGGGTCCTGAGGTGCTGTGGGTGGTGGTCCAGAGGTGCTGGGGGCGGGGGAGGTCCGCGAATGGGGGAAGGTGTCTATAGATGATGGGGTGGGGGAGGGTCCGGAGGTGCTGTGGGTGGGGGAGTAGCGGCTGCGGGGGTGTGATGGGGGTACGGATGCGGCGCGGGCAGGAGAGGGGCTGATGGGGGAGGGGATCCAAGGGCGCTGTAGGTGGGTGAGGGGTGGGTGTGTGGTTACCGCAGTTGGAGAGGGCCAGCTGTGGTGGTGTTGGGGGTGGTGGAGGGGCAGGTGGGTGGGTGTTGGGGGGGAGGGGAGGGGTGGGTGCAGGGGTGGTGTGGTTGGGTGGGTGCGAGGGTGGCACTTTTGCGTGTGCGGTTGGGGGGGTTCTGCAGGTAGGGGAGGGGGTGCTGTGCATAGGGGAGGGGCGGGGGTGCCATGGGTGGGGGCTTGTGAGCAGGGGTGGTGTGGGAGGGGCGGGGGGGCTGGGGGAGAGGCTGGTGTGGGATGTCCGTGGGTGCCGTAGTTGGTGGAGCAGGAGCAGGGGTGCTGCGGATGGGGGAGGGGCGTGTGCAGGAGGGGCAGATGCGGTGGTGGTGCGGGTGGGGTGGAGGGTGCTGGGATGTAGCGGGGGGAGAGGTAGGTATGGGGGTGGGGGAGGGCCGGGGTGCCGCGGGTGGGGAGTGCTGCAGGTGTGGGTGCTACGGTTGGGGGCGGGAGTGCCGCGGGGGGGGGCTGCAGGGGTGGGGGGCGGATGCGGTGGGTGCCGCAGGTGGGGGGCCGCGGGTGTTGGTGCTACTTGTGGGGGAGCATGCGGGAGTGCCGTGGGTGTTGTTGCTACTGGTGGGGGAGCGGGCGGGGGGCCGCGGGTGTTAGTGCTACGGGTGGGTGGGGGGCGAGTGCGGCTGTCAGTAGCCTTCTACTGTATAGTAGCATTTTCCCCTGAACTCTGCGGCAGCTGCAAGACTGAGGCGGTTAGTAAGAGTCCCGCTTACAGTCAGCGGCTGCAGTGTCACCCGACTCCCTGGGAGACACGTCTCTCGCACAGCTACTATACCCAGGCACGTGGCCAGCAGCAGCAACGTCACACCGTGACGTCACCCGGGCACAATACAGCAACACTGCAGCAGCTGGTAGAACAGTGACGTCACCCGGACAATAATACATTAATACTGCTGCAGCATTGCATCACACAGTGACGTCGCCCGTGCGGCTGACAGTGACATGAACAGTCACATCCCGGACTTACAGTACTGCACCACATAGCAGATCCCTATGGCCGCGGTGTTGTGACATAGGAGGGAGAGAGAATATCTTCCCGATCCCGAGGGCGCCTGTGTAGCGCAGTGGTGGGGCTAGGAGTAGTCACTGGCTATTCTATTTAATGATCCGCAATAGGTGAGGGGCGGGAGGCAGGGTGAGATAGGAAACCCGTCCATGTCACTGTCTGCCATACCTCCGAGTCCTAACTTTTCTCTTTTTGAAAGAGTGACACACGCGCGGCGAAGCTCCCGAAAAGGGGGCGTGGCCAACGCAAAGGGGGCGTGGCTTCCCGGGAGAACCCGCGATCGCGAGCCACGTCCCCGTTTTCGTCACTGAAGGGGCATGCCCAGCGCTCTGTGAGCTGCTGGCATGCCCCCTCTCCCTCTGTCTCCAATGAATAGACTCTGTGCGCATGCGCACAGCGTCTATTCACCGCTGCTCTGCTAAGCAGGGCAGCGAGAGACGGAGCCTCCCAACTGCCCCCCCCCCACCGCGGGACACTGCAGCCCGCGGGTGGGACAGCGGGACAGTCCCCAAAAAACGGGACTGTCCCGCGAAAATCGGGACAGTTGGGAGGTATGTCACTGCTGACTGCAATAATATTATCTGGCTACAGCCGCCCCGAGCACGTGTGTGACAGCAGCTACTGCCGCGGGAGCCCCGGGTACTGGCTGGATATATACAGTGCTGCGGCTGGGGTAGTGTTAGCAGCGGGACAGCGTGTCACCATGTGGTAGCCGCCCCGCGGAGTACAGTGACCAGGAGCCGGCAGCACTGCTGCAGGGAGTGTACGGGGAGGAGAGAGACAGGGGAGTGGGCGGAGACAGGGAGGAGACTGGGCGGGCTGAGGGAGGGGACTGTTTCTGGTAGATCTGTGACTCCGCCCAGCGTTACGGGCAGGCACAGAGTCACAGATGTAGCCAAATATATAGGAGATTATGCAGTGCCTTACATCAGAGGTTCTCAAACGTGGTCCTCAAGGCACCCCAACTGTCCAGGTTTTCGGTATATCCATAGATGGTTAAATCGAATTGACTGAGGTGCTAATTAAGTCACCTGTGGCCAAGCATGGATAAACTTAAAACCTGGACCGTTGGGGTGCCTTGAGGAATGCATTTGGGAACCTCTGCCTTACATATTAAAAGAAACTGTGCAAGATACCCGGAAGGGAGATGTGGGAGTATCCGGAGTACCCGGAGGAAACCAACACAAACACGGGGAGAATATACAAACTCCACACAATTAGGGCCATGGTGAGAACTGAATGCATGACCTCAGTGCTGTGAAGCAGTAATGCTAACCATTACACCACCATTAAGTCGACAGGTACAAAAGATCGACATTGTCAATAGGTCAACATTTAAAAGGTCAACAGTGCTTTAGGTTCACATGTTCAAGTGGTCGACATAGCAATGGTTGACACATTTATGGTTGACATGTCTCTTTTTCTTTTTCATGTTTATCATATTTACCATCCACGTGTACTACGATTAGGACTAGTAACCTGTTCCGGGTGCAGTACGGCACTTCGCTTACCATGCACGGGGACGCAGTACACTAATTAATGTCACATGAGGTGTAAAATGGTAAATGCCAACCACAAAACATAAAAACTTGAGTCGACCTTTTCTATGTTAACAATTGCCACGTCAACCTTTTGACTTTGTCGACCTTTTGTATTTGTCAACCTTTTCAAGTGTCTACTTTTTACGTGGCAACCTATTCACCCTGTAGACTTCTTACATGTCGACCAATGGTGTCGACCTATGACTGTTGACCTGATTATAGTCGACCCAGTTATAATAATGTTGCTTCAGGTTACAAAATGGCTGCTCCCTCAATGTGTATGTGACTTTATAATATGTGCTTGCCTTCAGTGCAGGCTGGTATTTGTTTTAACATACTTTTTCTCACAAATTGCATGACTTCTAAGAACCAAACTATTTGAAGAAACTACTGTACATGTGCAAATAAGTCTACGTTACTGTTGTACATGAGTGTAAAATCAATAGAACTCTCCACATGTCTGCTGATGCATTGGTTCTATAAAGTGCAGCGTTGTAAAGATCACAAGATAATTAATGGCTATAGTTTAAGGTTCAGTCACAACATGTGTTGGGTGCTGACGTTATTTTATGGATTGCTGTCTTGGTTTTAAAAGGAAAGTGTCACTAAGACCTAATCATATATGTATTGCTTACGGCAGGCAATGGTTTCCTATGTTTTACAGATACTGATTACCAAGCATGCTGTGCTAGGCACAAATTACCATGTTTAGACTATAAAAGGAATTTATGAAAGTGTATAAATGTAGGGGTGCAACACATTTTTTATGTGTAGATATCTCTACTCCTTGAGAATACGTAGGTGTAAGATCACATTCTGCTTTTGGAGAATTACTCCATAAAGTTGCTCTGCGTCTGACTTTGTAGGAACATGGAGATGATCAGGTGGAAAGAGTAAAAAAAGTGTTAGAGTCCAGCCTCTACCACTTTAGAACCACCTCCTTAGTAAATAATGTTCTTCAATGTTCTCCTGAAATACTGCTCCTTCTAGCATAATATCAGTGGTGTAGCCTGGGATTCCAGCAGAGGACAGAGATGGGAGTAAAGGCAGACCCAGAATAGTAGGAGCCCGAAGTCTAGTGCACCTGGCGTTCCAACTTCTGGGGCATGATTACACACTTAAACTATGGCGGAGAGAGCCCCCTTTGTCCCTTTGTAGGTGATTCCTTGCTTCCAGGTACTGGCGGTGAAATCCTGCTATACAGCTACTGCCTCATATATATTATGCCTTACATTATTTATGAGAATATTGAGGGGGGGGGGGGGGGGGGGATTTGGGGTTTGAGTCTGTACTTTATTACTTGTCAGTTTTGTGTTTTGTGATATTTTTATTACATGAGCATTTGATAGTATATACATTTGCTTACTAGTAGATCCCTTGCCCACTGATGTTACAATGCATGCATGTACTAGTATTGTTTAGCACCAGTAAAAGCATGTAAAGGGGTCTGGTGATGAACCTTTCCAGTGACCCCATTCCTGCTTACACATAAGGTAGCAGAATCTTTTGGAACAGGATGTCCATTTACTCACATCCATTGCAAATTAACACAAATTAATGGAGTGCCCTGCATTGACCCGCAACCTCCAGCCTGCAACTATAAGCACTGGTTAGGTTACCCTAGGGTGTTGATTGTGGTTGCAGGAGGGTTAGGGTTAGGGGGGTTGGGGATTAGGGCTAGTGTTCTTACCACCTTGGTGTCGGGATTCTGAGCTTCGGGTTGCCACTGTCAGTATTTTGACTACCTGACTCTAATTTCACCTTCAAAATATCTGCTAAGCCTAAAGGTTCACATACTTCTGCCACCAGGGCCGGATTAGGCCTTGGTGGTGCCCGGGGCACTTAAGACAGGGGGACCCTGATGGAGGGTGTGGGGGGGTGTATATTAGATTGTGCATACCGCCCAACATGTCTCATTCCAGGAGGGACAAAATGCTCTCTACCTGGACTTCCCTCTTAATTTATAATTGGTGTCACCTGTGTTGAACTATTTAATTTATAAGAAAGGTGTTTCAACACAGGTGATTGCAATCATAAATTTAAAGGAAGTACAGGTAGAGAGCATGTTGTCCCTCCTGGAATGGGTTATGGTGGGAGGTATGGATTGTGTATATTAAATTTACCCCAATGGGGTATATTAGTTTTAAACGAATAGTTTAATAATGGTTAGGTACTGTTTATAGCTCCAACTAATTGAAAGACAACTATTATATAACATTTTCAGACAACTTAACCTTAAAATACACATAGAAAAATAAAATAATTAATCTTATCACATGCAAGAATAGCAGCAGCCTCTGTGCTACTTACACACTGGGACAGGACTCAGGAGGACTCTGTGTGTGTCTCTATCTCTAGACCCAAATGGTTTAGTTGCATAACAGTTTACACAAGACTCAGACACCTCAGCAGGGAAGAGGAGAAGCTGAGACACCTGTGTCACTTACTCCTATCCTCTGGTCGGAAAGCTCTATCGGTAGCTCATGAAACATGATATTCCTGTGTCTCTGCCTTCACTGCATACTGTCTGCTGCTTAAGAGGGAAAGCTAGTGATGTCAGTGTGCTCTGGCCAGGGGTCTGGGGTACAGTATGCCCTGCATCCCAACCTTAATCTGGCTATGTGTCACTCACAGATATGTGATATTGGATTATTTTCCTCAATACAAAAAAATATTCAGTGTCATTTTTTGGTTTTATTTGTCTGATTTGGTTCTCTATATCGACTTTTAGGACTTGTGTGAAAATCTTAGATGGTTATAGGCCAAATTGCAGCAGAACTGAAGAAAATTCTGAAGGGTTTACAAACTTTCAAGCACCACTGTAGATAGGAACACCCAGTTTGTTCAGTACTTCCCATCGGTAGATGCTGAGTTTTCCCCCCCCCCTCCACAGACTCCACCATCTTTACATGCAGATGCACGAGCTATACATAAGACCAAGTGTATTTCCTCAATGACAGGTGTACAGTGACAAAATAGCTATAATACAGACCCAGTCATAGCATCTTACAGTCTTTGGTTGGCAAATGATTGGGCACTGGATTATTTCCCTTTAGTAAATGAACAGATTATTTACCTCTCCCTCCTGCAGGCGAAACAGTACATATTCCTGTGATGCACTTTATAGTACTAGTAGTATTTCCCTACTATTTCCAGAGCATCTGGACCTCTTCTCATACGACCCAGCATCAGCATAGGCAAACGCAGGGGGGGTTTCTGGTTGCACGGAAACCCCCCTCCCCTTGGCAAGTGGCTCAAATTATGACAACAATAGTAATGGTAAATAATACTATTACTAGACCTGCCGCCACATCATGCAGTTTTTGGGACAGCAGAGCTGCTGCACATGCCCAGATGCCCAGTGGTAGAAGCTTCTTCTACCATGTTTGCTGTGTGTGTGGATCTGAGTCCTCAATCAGTGCACTGAACCAGAGTGTAGCTGCCAGGAAGAAGAGACAGGAGCCTTACCATCAGGTGAAAGAATGTGTTCTTAGAAAGTGCAGTACTGGTTCTATTATGTTTGTATATTTATTTATTTATTTATTATGGTATGTTTAACCTTTTTCTGACCACTTATTTATATTGTTTAAGTATGTTTGATACAGCCTATACTAGAGACCATCTATAGGGTTAAATATAAATACTGTATTCCATACAGTATACAGTGTATAAAAAGACCAATGTTCAGAGTAGTTACTAGTTTCTTCTACCGCTCCCCCAGACTCCTGCACTTACTCCAATGTTCCGCAGAGTGGGCCTGCATTTGGAAACCCCCCTCAAAAAATCCTGCGTTTGCCACTGATCAGAGATCTCCAAAGTGGGACCAAGGTGTTTAAATGAACGGTAGTAGCTGATTAGTTTGGGTCTACTGCGTAATGCCGGCTGTCGGGATCCCGACCGCTGGCATGCCGGCAGCGGGGCAAGCGCAAAAGAGCCCCTTACGGGCTCGCTGTGTGCATCAAACTATTTATTGTCCCTCCAGGGGTGTCATGGACCCCCGAAGGGGTATGCCGGCTGTAGAGATCCCGGCTCCGGTATGCTGAGCGCCGGGATCTCAACAGGCGGCATATCAAATGCCTCCTGATTAGTTTGTATGGGAAACTGCACCACTGGTGCACTTCTCCACTTTTCACTGCTTGTTACATCTTCCCCTTAATTGCTTTTAATGCATTTTTCAGAACCAAACTAGCACTTGAAACATCTGAATGCATGGGTTTTATGGGGGTGTAGTATGTGATGCCGGCGGTTGGGCTCCCGGTGGCCAGCATACCGGCGCCGGTATTCCGGCCGCCGGCATGCCGACAGCTGGGTGAGCGCAAATGAGCCCCTTGCGGGCTCGCTGCGCTCACCGCGCTGCGGGCACGGTGGTGCGCTACACGCTATCTTTTCTCCCTCCAGGGGGGTCGTGGACCCCCAAGAGGGAGAAAAGCTGTCGGTATGCCGGCGGTCGGGATTCCGGCGCCAGTACGGTGGTCGTCAGGAGCCCGGCCACCGGCAACCCGTTTTATGGGTCTGTCACGTCTATTACTTTGAATTAAAAGAACCGCACGTTAAACATTTTGGAAGTCATTGCAACCTATTTGTGTCTTATGGAAATGCATTAAAACTTATTACTAAGGGATAGATTGGTTTTCATGCAGTTTACCTCTTTACCATGTGTGTGATTCCGCTTTCACAACAAAGGTGACCTGTTATAAACAGAGGCTATTTCCTTTTCAAACACTCGTAGATAACAGCAAAAGAATATTGGTAAAATCCAGGTATAACTGAAATCTACCGGGGATAAATAACATTGGTTGTGATGTCACAGATTACAATAAGAGGTTAGAACGTAGTAACAGGATATAAATAGAATTTTAGGTTAATAACTTCATAATGTATTACCTTTATCCTGTAGAAATGTGTGTTGTGTGATGTTTCCTCCACTATCCCTAACCCCTTGTTTCTCCCATTTACCACCACTGCCCCCTTACTTGTAGAATGTAAGCTGGGCCCTCTTGGTACATCCCTACCTTCACCTATATGCCTATTCTACAGCTATGATTACATGTGTATTTATGTAAATATGTTACTTTATGTAGAATATGTTACTCTGTTACTATGTTTACGCTGCTTTGTATCTTTACTATGTAAGGCGCGTTGGAAATTTGTGGCACCTTATAAATAACTGCTAATAAAAATAATAATTATATAATTGTATAATGTTTTACTGTATGTAGAAAGGCTATCAGAATGCCTTGTGTCACTGCCAGTGAGAGCTGCCATATTCATTGCCTCCTAAGAATTCTTAATAATTAGCAAAAGCAACTGTGCCATCAAAAATTTATTTTTGCACGTTCCTAGGTGCATTTTGCACAATGGGGGTCATTTCGATCTGATCGCACGCTGCCGTTTTTCGCAGCGTAGCGATCAGGTCACTACTGCGCATGTATATGCACCACAATGCGCAGGCGCATCATACGGGTACAAAGCGGATCGTTGCTGGACGATGGATTTAACGAAGAATCCATTCGCACAGCCGATCGCAAGGAGATTGACAGGAAGAAAGCATTTATGGGTGTCAACTGACCGTTTTCTTGGAGTGTTTGGAAAAACGCAGGCGTGTCCAAGCGTTTGCAGGGCAGATGTCTGACGTCAATTCTGATACCAGACAGGCTGAAGTGATCGCAAAGGGCTGAGTAAGTTCAGACCGACTCAGAAACGGCACAAAATGTTTTTGCAGAGCTCGGCTGCACAGGCGTTCTCACACTTTCAAAGTGAAAATACACTCCCTGTGGGCGGCGACTATGCGTTTGCACATCTGATGATCCAATGATAGAAGCTTTGCAAACATAAAACACCCACATGTAATAAACAGCATCACACTGTCCCCTCACTATCATCATTTATTTGCCAGTTATAGGCTTACCTATGGTTTTGATTTATGATTACTGTGCACTTTTGATCTGAAGTGAGCTAATGCTTGTACACTGAAAGTACAATATTTACTACAACTGCTTTGTAACATGGTAATAATAGCGCAAGTGCGAATACCGCTAGTGTGCTGTATCCAATGGCAATTATTTGTATTTATGCTTTATTGGACATCCTTCCACCAGAATCAACAATACTTTATTGGTGGTTCTGGAACACAGCACATTATTGTTATATGCAGCATTTTTCTAAATGCGTACAGTATGTAGTCATGTCAACACCATAATGTTGACACAGTCAATACTGTATATCAACAATAGAAATGTTAAGTGTCAAGGTTAGGGGCTAGGGTTAGGCTGAAAATTGCTTGTTGACCTTATATATAATGGGCTCTCAAGATCCACTTCTTCACCAAATCCATCCAACTCTCCTCCTAACCCTCTTGTCTATGCACACTGTCTACCCCTTCTGTGTCACTACGGTCTGTTAGCCCCTCACCTTTTAGATTGTAAGCTCACAAGAGCAGGGACTTCTTTCCTCATGTGCCTTTCCTTTTCTTACTTGCACTATCTTATACTCCATACTCACTTTGATGGCACCTATATATATTTCTATACCTGTCCTATATTGTCTTGTACTGTAAGTGTTGTTTTCTTGTTTGCTCATTTGATTATGTACTGTGTAATGGGCACTGCGGATCCCTTGTGGCGCCATATAAATAAAGGATAATAATAATAATAAATAATAATATACTTGTGAACATTCTGAATGTCGACCTTTTTGATGCTGACAAAACATACTTATGCCCCTTTCACATTAGCACCTGATTTTTGCACATACAGTAAATGTGCATCAACCTGGGATTTTGGCAGGTCTGAACGCAAATTATTGACCCCGACCCTGCTCTTACCAGGGTCGCAGCTGAGACCCGGGAATTTGCCGGCTTTTAGGCCTGGCAAATTCCCGGCTCTAAGTCTGAAAGGAAGGGGGAAGGGGGGGAGCAGAGCATTAGTTAAGATTACTATAAATTATCCTATGGTAACAGGACTTTTAGACCTGGTATATATTGTTAGACTCCTATTCAATAAGTGTTTTTTTTTTTTAAGTAGCAATGGCACTGTAAAAGGGATATTATCGGGATCAGGTTGCTTGGGATGCCGGCAGTCAGAATACTGACAGCAGCATCCCAATGCTCAACATCACGAGAACCTACTAAGTAAGTATGCTACCCCTAATCCATAACCTCCCTTAACCTAACACTCATTTCCCGCAGTCTGAGCCTACCCCCCCCCCACACCATTACCCTAACCCTTCCCATTGGTGCCTAACCCTAACCCCTCCCTCCCCGCAGACTAAACCTAACCCTCCCTCTCCCGCAGTCTAAACCTAACCTTCCCTCCCCCGCAGCCTAAACTTAACCCTCCCCAGTGGTCCCAAAGCCTTTCCCCGCTGCCTAAACGTAACCTATCCCGAACACCAGGATCCTGACTGAGTCCCCAGTAAAATATGCTGTCTTTTTTAACTTTGTATTATCTTGACATAGTAAAAAAAAAATTAATTGCAAAATTAACTCCACCTTCCTGTCTGAAATCAAATACACTGCCAGCATGCAATAAATGTACTTCTCTTAACACAACTGCCTGCCTCCTAGAATTTTAAAGCATTGTTAATATAATTGACTACTCTCCCATAATGCTCTCACTGACTCCCAAGACAGTAGACCAGGCTCCTGGATACACCCCGTTCCACAGAGAAGATGTATTTCCTGGTGAATTGCATCCTCAAGGCCCCTCACTGCCAAATGCACCTTTGTACAGGGAAGGGTGAGGTTGTGGTGATGTCATTCTGTGAGCCATGACTCCCGCACCTCCCTCTGGTTCTCCTACTCCGGCGTCACATAGGGGGCCTGGATAAAAAGTTGGCATGTATGCATCTTCTTGGTCTTTAATGACTTCTTTAGGACTTACCCTGGTGGCCAGAGGAAACAATTTTCCTCAACTGGTATTTCACAGAGATTAGTATTTATTGTGTGAGGGAAAATTAATTATGAGGGCACATTTGAACATGAAGATGGGGTTCCCCTTTAAAATGTATGCGCATCAGTGGTTTGACCTTCTAAAAAAGCATATAGGACCTGTGTCAGCAGTGCATTACTTTAGTAGGTATGCACAAATACAGCTGAATTGAATAGAGAGCTTTTTAGTGCCAGCGTTGCCCAGATAGAAAGGCTCCCCACCAGCGTCATGGTGATCTTTCTCGTATAGCTCTTCTTGCTGCAGGTGGCAAAAATCCCGGCTTGGCCACTTATTAATAGTTATGTGGCATTAGTATAACCACTGTGTTGCAGCCAAATATCATCGCCCTGTTATAACCTGAAGCCTCCTGGTAACTGAGCTGTAAACACAACATAAAAAGTATTTTGTCTTCATGGTCGTTTCCATTGATAATGCAGAGTTGTTATAAATGTGAGGACTTGTTTTAAGGCTGTAAACCTCAGTGTACTCTGTATCCAACCTTCAACTCTGTGAGCCAGTGACTCAGTGCAAGTTGTACTTCCAGGAATTTCTGCATCAGTGTTACTGCTGCTGCTTATTACCACACACAGGAAATACATGTCATGCTCACTCATTACTGAGTGATCAGACTGGCATGTTAGACTGTGGATGATTGCCCTAAAATGTCATTATTGATACGGTATGAGTCTCTCTGTTTGAATTAGAGATAAGTTGCCGGTGGTTACAGTAAAAATGGATATAGCGGTCATTCTATGTTATACAGAAGTGGTTGAGATTATAATCTCCTTGTTCTACTGATCTCCACTTGCAACATAATCACTTAGCAAATAACACTCTATCTGCGATTACAATAATATATCATGAGCTATTTCTTCTACAAAAAGACATTATACAGAGCTACAGTATCACAATTTTTGCATTGTAAAAGTAGTACGAATAGTTAATCTACCATCTTTATTTTCCACGGGAACTTTATCTGATTGGTTTTTGTGTACCTTTTTACACATTATACCATAAACATTGCTTAATATTTATACAGTAGCTGTGTATTGTGCTTTTCAACAATTTCTTTCCATCATCAAGCAGAGCGGTTCATGTTCCCATTCTCCCTGAATGTCTGGAAACTTCCAAATCCCACAGAGGCTAGCCAGTATAGGGGGGAGGGCTCTCAATGCAGGGGTGTAGCCATAATTTTGTGGGCTCCATAGCAATATTTTTCAGTGGCCCCTATCCTAATGGTTCTAGAAAGAAACCTCTGCGGAGCAGTTGTTAATTTTATGCCTCATAATAGTGCCGTAAGTACATTTTCTGAACCATAGTATTGCCTTAGTTATGTTATGTCCCATAGTAGTGCCCTAGTTTATTTTATGAACCGTAGTAGTGCCCTATTTCACATTTTGTCATATTGTAGGTACACCTTATGCAACATAGTACCCCCAATTAACAATATGACATAGTGTCCCCAGTTCATATTATGCCACACTATAGTGCCTCCACTTCATATTGCGACACATAACAGTGCCCCAGTTAATATTATGTAACATTTGAATGCCCACCAATTAATATTATACCACATTACAATGAGTAGGTCCAGGGCACAACTTGATATTGTGTAGATCCCAAGGCAAAGGTTTGTAATGGTCCCTATGTACAGTACCACCCAATGTAACTTTGACCGGGAAGGTGGGCCCCTCTCAGCTCTGGGCCCCATAGCAGCTGCACTCCCTGCACCTATGGTAGCTACGTCCTTGGCTCAATTATGCAATTTGTGCTGAATTGCATCATTGTAGCCTTGCCTACTGGTGCAAAATGAAGCGAATATTGGCATTGTACATCGAATGTTGTGGCTGCGATGACACAATTCACTGCACAATGCTACCTACTGGGCCTTCCCCTCAGGCATCTCCTAGGGAGTATGGGTAAATAGGGAGCAACTGGTATGCCCTGGAGTACAACACAAAGTAGGTGGAGCAATAACATCTGAAGTCCTGCCCACTGCAGGACACCACTAGTGGCAGATGTGTGATGATACGATCTGTCACTAGGTGAGTGGGGTTTCATGGCACAGTTTGTGCAGTGGCCCTGTCTACCTTACAGCAGGTAAGTACCCCTTGGAGAATTGACTGCTCTCTGAAGTTTATTAGGTCTCCTCCTAATTTGGGAGTTTCATTAACATTCCTGGAGAATAGTCACCTAGGATTAATACTTATTTTATTAATTGAAAAGCTGCCATAAAATAAGCTTCATCTGGAAGCACAGCTTGTCACATATGCGTTACTGGATCCTTATCTGAAAGTTTCAATAAACCCAAACTAGAAACACAATGGGGGACATTGAAAATAAAATAAAAGAACTGCAAATAGTTGCCAGTCATAAGTTTGCTTTCAGTTTTCATACCATACTCGAGATATCAGATCCATGGGCTCAGTGGGTAGGAGCTCTAACCGTTTAACAGTGACACTCAGAGATGTGATGAGGGCTGTGGTTGAACTCCTAGCATCAACTCATTGTGACCTTGCATAAGTTACTGCACCAAAAACTGATGCACAACAGTGGGGATGTAGTTATGTGACCGGCGGTCACAATACCGACGCCTCCATCTCGGCCCCTCAGAATCCCGACAATCGGCATGCCGACTAACAGAGACTGTTCCCACCCATAGAGTGGGAATAGAACCTGTGGCTTTGTTGTGCTCGCCGCCCCCCCAATGCCGGCATTCTAAACCCCCGGGATCCCGGCATCAGTATGGTGACCGGCGGGATCCCAAACTACGGTCACCCATACCCAACGCCATCAGTGGGCCTTGGCAGCTCGTGATCCTATCGTCAGGTGACTTGTTGTCTTTCCTTGGACTACTTTTGGTAGGTATTAACCACCACACACCGCTACAAGACCTGCCGATTATGAGATGCTCTGACCAGTCATCTAGCCATTACAATATGGCCTTTGTCAAAGTCGCTCAGATCCTTACGCTTGGCCATTTATTCTGCTTCTATCACATCAAGAACTGACTGTTCACCACTTGCTGCCTAATAGACGGTCGAGTCCCATTATTATGACCTCCAGCTAATAGCCAGAGTAACCACCGTGTGCAGCACGGACAGCAGCTAGACGGGCTGAACTGTCATTTTAGACACACGTCTGGTAGCCCCCAGGTTCATTTTAATGGTGAGCTGCTCCACTGTAGGTTGTCAGTCGGCCCTCACGCACCTTCGTAGCTAACGTTCACCTCTCACATAAATGGCATGAGGTGCTCCGCAGTTTCCTCGCCGGTTATTTGCAATGGTGCCATTTGTCCAGTCACGATACACCTTCACCACAGCAGCACGCAGACAGTTCACACACTGCGCTGTTTCAGAAATACTGCCACCCTTGGCCCGAAAGCCGATAATCACCCCTTTTTGCAACTCGGATAAATCGCCCCTTTTACCCATGACAGCAACGAGTGATGTGTGTGCAGACGGCCTACCTGTAGGAAGGTGGTAATAATAATGTGACTCGACCATGTGTATCCCACCCCTTGACAGGTGCCATTGTAACTAGATAATCAATGTTATTCACGTCACCTGTCAGTGGTTTTAATAATATGGCTCATAGGTGTATATGTTTCTAAAACACGCTTGCCTACTTTCGTGGAATTAACGTGAATTTGGTGTAGTTCGCCTTGACTTCTGGGAAAATATATGGGACATGGCAGCACAAATTGCATCAACTATAAAACATAATTTATCTTTTTTTTTAAATAGAACAACAGTGGGAACTTGCATGTAATAAAAAAAACACTAAAATGAATCGGAAATAAGACGCACATTTTTTTGGTTATTTTTGTGTTGTATTGTGGAAACTGCTTAAACCACAAGTCCATGCAAGGAACAGAAGCTGTCCGTCTGCAGTCAGATAATGACTCATAATCAAAATGAGAAGTAATTAGTTCTATTCTGCACTATATTGCAGTAAATGTCAATTCTATCTGTCCAACCGCTACAAAAATGATGTTCTAATAGACTGTATTACTGTCAGTTTAGGTCTCTCAGACTCATCATAATCAAACCCCGAGTTTTGCTTAATGATCAGTCAGAGGAGGACAGACAAGTACATTACAGACAAGGTGGTGATGAAGTCATGCAACCAGGGGCAATTCTCAGCGTTCTGCTAGTGGGTGGTAGGAAGCAGGGAACTTACCTTGTATTCATATCCTGTAGAACGATTGATGGACTTCAGATTTTGAATAAAATCCAGGAACTAAGTGACATTTGCCTGAGCAGTTATTGATGTGACTGAGCATCTAAGAGGATGATTAATAATGTGCGATATACAGTATGTACATTAATAAAATATTGATATGTATGAAACTTTAATTATAGCATGATTGCGTTGTCTTAGATGTATTTTATATAATTTACATGTTGTTGCACACACAACTTTAATAATTAGACAGATGTTAATACTAATGATGTTATTAAAGGAAGATCAGGGGTAAAGATATTAGATGATATTTCCACCAGTTTAATTCTTCTAATTTGCCAGTCTGTTATACATTTTGTACAGGAGTACTGAACATAAAATAAAAGCTAACACAAAATGAAAAAAGCAAGTTGTAATATTTACAAGATCATATTCCCAAAACCATATAGAATATCCAGAATATCCACTTCAATGCAAAAGTGAAAGTCTGTGGTCACTCATTGCAACCAATCGGCAATTAATAATTTATTGCAACTAAGACAGCGGAAGCCAATGTCTAATTGTTTGCAGTGTATAAATGCACTTTTCTCTCTGTCCTTGAGTCACACAGTTGTGTTATAATAATTTATAGGCTGAGAATGACTTTGTGCAGTAATGCCAATCTGGAGACAGATGTACTAAACCTTAAAGAGTGATAAAGCAGAGAAAGATAAACTACCAACCAATCAGCTCCTGTCATTTTTCAAAACAGTAAAAATAAAATAAAAAAAAGGTGTGTGTGCTGGACTAAACACCCTAATTTTAAACATAATAGGTGCTACCTTGCTGAGACTTATAGTGTCAGTATTAGGGATGTTAGGGACCCACCTGATGAGGTCACCTGGCCATGGTAGGTGGGCAACGTTTTAGGCCAAAAATTGTGCCAAAAAACTCAATTTCACTCCATATTACATTGTAGAATGTATTATAATTGCTCTGATTACCACTGTTCTTAGTGCTTAGAGTGTGCACCTGCATTTTCTCTTTTTCTCTGTCCAAGGCTTAGTACATCTCCACCCTGGTGTTTTGAGTCAAGTTCTATATATTTACCTATTATATTAATAATGCCCCACCTACTGTAAATTATAGGGATTTTAGAAATAGCTGATTTCAGTGACCATATAAAACCCAAGGCTGAGTGCCTCTATACAGTAGAGATGTGCACTTGAAATTTTTCGGGTTTTGTGTTTTGGTTTTGGGTTCGGTTCCGCGGCCGTGTTTTGGGTTCGACCGCGTTTTGGCAAAACCTCACCGAATTTTTTTTGTCGGATTCGGGTGTGTTTTGGATTCGGGTGTTTTTTTCAAAAAACACTAAAAAAACAGCTTAAATCATAGAATTTGGGGGTCATTTTGATCCCAAAGTATTATTAACCTCAAAAACCATAATTTCCACTCATTTTCAGTCTATTCTGAATACCTCACACCTCACAATATTATTTTTAGTCCTAAAATTTGCACCGAGGTCGCTGGATGACTAAGCTAAGCGACCCTAGTGGCCGACACAAACACCTGGCCCATCTAGGAGTGGCACTGCAGTGTCACGCAGGATGGCCCTTCCAAAAAACACTCCCCAAACAGCACATGACGCAAAGAAAAAAAGAGGCGCAATGAGGTAGCTGTGTGAGTAAGATAAGCGACCCTAGTGGCCGACACAAACACCTGGCCCATCTAGGAGTGGCACTGCAGTGTCACGCAGGATGGCCCTTCCAAAAAACACTCCCCAAACAGCACATGACGCAAAGAAAAAAAGAGGCGCAATGAGGTAGCTGTGTGAGTAAGATAAGCGACCCTAGTGGCCGACACAAACACCTGGCCCATCTAGGAGTGGCACTGCAGTGTCACGCAGGATGGCCCTTCCAAAAAACACTCCCCAAACAGCACATGACGCAAAGAAAAAAAGAGGCGCAATGAGGTAGCTGTGTGAGTAAGATAAGCGACCCTAGTGGCCGACACAAACACCTGGCCCATCTAGGAGTGGCACTGCAGTGTCACGCAGGATGGCCCTTCCAAAAAACACTCCCCAAACAGCACATGACGCAAAGAAAAAAAGAGGCGCAATGAGGTAGCTGTGTGAGTAAGATAAGCGACCCTAGTGGCCGACACAAACACCTGGCCCATCTAGGAGTGGCACTGCAGTGTCACGCAGGATGGCCCTTCCAAAAAACACTCCCCAAACAGCACATGACGCAAAGAAGAAAAAAAGAGGCGCAATGAGGTAGCTGTGTGAGTAAGCTAAGCGACCCTAGTGGCCGACACAAACACCTGGCCCATCTAGGAGTGGCACTGCAGTGTCACGCAGGATGGCCCTTCCAAAAAACACTCCCCAAACAGCACATGACGCAAATAAAAATGAAAGAAAAAAGAGGTGCAAGATGGAATTGTCCTTGGGCCCTCCCACCCACCCTTATGTTGTATAAACAGGACATGCACACTTTAACCAACCCATCATTTCAGTGACAGGGTCTGCCACACGACTGTGACTGAAATGACGGGTTGGTTTGGACCCCCACCGAAAAAGAAGCAATTAATCTCTCCTTGCACAAACTGGCTCTACAGAGGCAAGATGTCCACCTCATCATCATCCTCCGATATATCACCGTGTACATCCCGCTCCTCACAGATTATCAATTCGTCCCCACTGGAATCCACCATCTCAGCTCCCTGTGTACTTTGTGGAGGCAATTGCTGCTGGTCAATGTCTCCACGGAGGAATTGATTATAATTCATTTTAATGAACATCATCTTCTCCACATTTTCTGGAAGTAACCTCGTACGCCGATTGCTGACAAGGTGAGCGGCGGCACTAAACACTCTTTCGGAGTACACACTTGTGGGAGGGCAACTTAGGTAGAATAAAGCCAGTTTGTGCAAGGGCCTCCAAATTGCCTCTTTTTCCTGCCAGTATAAGTACGGACTGTCTGACGTGCCTACTTGGATGCGGTCACTCATATAATCCTCCACCATTCTTTCAATGGTGACAGAATCATATGCAGTGACAGTAGACGACATGTCCGTAATCGTTGTCAGGTCCTTCAGTCCGGACCAGATGTCAGCATCAGCAGTCGCTCCAGACTGCCCTGCATCACCGCCAGCGGGTGGGCTCGGAATTCTGAGCCTTTTCCTCGCACCCCCAGTTGCGGGAGAATGTGAAGGAGGAGATGTTGACAGGTCGCGTTCCGCTTGACTTGACAATTTTGTCACCAGCAGGTCTTTGAACCCCAGCAGACTTGTGTCTGCCGGAAAGAGAGATCCAAGGTAGGTTTTAAATCTAGGATCGAGCACGGTGGCCAAAATGTAGTGCTCTGATTTCAACAGATTGACCACCCGTGAATCCTTGTTAAGCGAATTAAGGGCTCCATCCACAAGTCCCACATGCCTAGCGGAATCGCTCCCTTTTAGCTCCTCCTTCAATGCCTCCAGCTTCTTCTGCAAAAGCCTGATGAGGGGAATGACCTGACTCAGGCTGGCAGTGTCTGAACTGACTTCACGTGTGGCAAGTTCAAAAGGTTGCAGAACCTTGCACAACGTTGAAATCATTCTCCACTGCGCTTGAGACAGGTACATTCCACCTCCTATATCGTGCTCAGTTGTATAGGCTTGAATGGCCTTTTGCTGCTCCTCCAACCTCTGAAGCATATATAGGGTTGAATTCCACCTCGTTACCACTTCTTGCTTCAGATGATGGCAGGGCAGGTTCAGGCGTTTTTGATGGTGCTCCAGTCTTCTGTACGTGGTGCCTGTACGCCGAAAGTGTCCCGCAATTCTTCTGGCCACCGACAGCATCTCTTGCACGCCCCTGTCGTTTTTAAAAAAATTCTGCACCACCAAATTCAAGGTATGTGCAAAACATGGGACGTGCTGGAATTTGCCCATATTTAATGCACACACAATATTGCTGGCGTTGTCCGATGCCACAAATCCACAGGAGAGTCCAATTTGGGTAAGCCATTCCGCGATGATCTTCCTCAGTTGCCGTAAGAGGTTTTCAGCTGTGTGCGTATTCTGGAAACCGGTGATACAAAGCGTAGCCTGCCTAGGAAAGAGTTGGCGTTTGCGAGATGCTGCTACTGGTGCCGCCGCTGCTGTTCTTGCGGCGGGAGTCCATACATCTACCCAGTGGGCTGACACAGTCATATAGTCCTGACCCTGCCCTGCTCCACTTGTCCACATGTCCGTGGTTAAGTGGACATTGGGTACAACTGCATTTTTTAGGACACTGGTGAGTCTTTTTCTGACGTCCGTGTACATTCTCGGTATCGCCTGCCTAGAGAAGTGGAACCTAGATGGTATTTGGTAACGGGGGCACACTACCTCAAGAAATTGTCTAGTTCCCTGTGAACTAACGGCGGATACCGGACGCACGTCTAACACCAACATAGGTGTCAAGGCCTCAGTTATCCGCTTTGCAACAGGATGACTGCTGTGATATTTCATCTTCCTCGCAAAGGACTGTTGGACAGTCAATTGCTTGGTGGAAGTAGTAAAAGTGGGCTTACGACTTCCCCTCTGGGATGACCATCGACTCCCAGCAGCAACAACAGCAGCGCCAGCAGCAGTAGGCGTTACACGCAAGGATGCATCGGAGGAATCCCAGGCAGGAGAGGACTCGTCAGAATTGCCAGTGACATGGCCTGCAGGACTATTGGCATTCCTGGGGAAGGAGGAAATTGACACTGAGGGAGTTGGTGGGGTGGTTTGCGTGAGCTTGGTTACAAGAGGAAGGGATTTACTGGTCAGTGGACTGCTTCCGCTGTCGGCCAAAGTTTTTGAACTTGTCACTGACTTATTATGAATGCGCTGCAGGTGACGTATAAGGGAGGATGTTCCGAGGTGGTTAACGTCCTTACCCCTACTTATTACAGCTTGACAAAGGCAACACACGGCTTGACAAATGTTGTCCGCATTTCTGTTGAAATACTTCCACACCGAAGAGCTGATTTTTTTGGTATTTTCACCAGGCATGTCAACGGCCCTATTCCTCCCACGGACAACAGGTGTCTCCCCGGGTGCCTGACTTAAACAAACCACCTCACCATCAGAATCCTCCTTGTCAATTTCCTCCCCAGCGCCAGCAACACCCATATCCTCCTCATCCTGGTGTACTTCAACACTGACATCTTCAATCTGACTATCAGGAACTGGACTGCGGGTGCTCCTTCCAGCACTTGCAGGGGGCGTGCAAATGGTGGAAGGCGCATGCTCTTCACGTCCAGTGTTGGGAAGGTCAGGCATCGCAACCGACACAATTGGACTCTCCTTGTGGATTTGGGATTTGGAAGAACGCACAGTTCTTTGCGGTGCTTTTGCCAGCTTGAGTCTTTTCATTTTTCTAGCGAGAGGCTGAGTGCTTCCATCCTCATGTGAAGCTGAACCACTAGCCATGAACATAGGCCAGGGCCTCAGCCGTTCCTTGCCACTCCGTGTGGTAAATGGCATATTGGCAAGTTTACGCTTCTCCGACGACAATTTTATTTTAGATTTTGGAGTCCTTTTTTTACTGATATTTGGTGTTTTGGATTTTACATGCTCTGTACTATGACATTGGGCATCGGCCTTGGCAGACGACGTTGCTGGCATTTCATCGTCTCGGCCATGACTAGTGGCAGCAGCTTCAGCACGAGGTGGAAGTGGATCTTGATCTTTCCCTAATTTTGGAACCTCAACATTTTTGTTCTCCATATTTTAATAGGCACAACTAAAAGGCACCTCAGGTAAACAATGGAGATAGATGGATACTAGTATACTTATGGATGGACGAGCGACTGCCGACACAGAGGTAGCTACAGCCGTGGACTACCGTACTGTGTCTGCTGCTAATATAGACTGGATGATAATGAGATGAAATTAATATATATATATATATATATATATATATATAATATCACTAGTACTGCAGCCGGACAGGTATATATATTTATTATGTAATGACTGATGACGGACCTGCTGGACACTGTCAGCTCAGCAGCACCGCAGACTGCTACAGTAAGCTACTATAGTAGTATGTATCAAGAAGAAAGAAAAAGAAAAAAACCACGGGTAGGTGGTATACAATTATGGATGGACGAGCGACTGCCGACACAGAGGTAGCTACAGCCGTGGACTACCGTACTGTGTCTGCTGCTAATATAGACTGGATGATAATGAGACGAAATTAATATATATATATATATAATATCACTAGTACTGCAGCCGGACAGGTATATATATTTATTATGTAATGACTGATGACGGACCTGCTGGACACTGTCAGCTCAGCAGCACCGCAGACTGCTACAGTAAGCTACTATAGTAGTATGTATCAAGAAGAAAGAAAAAAAAAAACCACGGGTAGGTGGTATACAATTATGGATGGACGAGCGACTGCCGACACAGAGGTAGCTACAGCCGTGGACTACCGTACTGTGTCTGCTGCTAATATAGACTGGATGATAATGAGATGAAATTAATATATATATATATAATATCACTAGTACTGCAGCCGGACAGGTATATATATTTATTATGTAATGACTGATGACGGACCTGCTGGACACTGTCAGCTCAGCAGCACCGCAGACTGCTACAGTAAGCTACTATAGTAGTATGTATCAAGAAGAAAGAAAAAAAAAAAAACACGGGTTGGTGGTATACAATTATGGATGGACGAGCGACTGCCGACACAGAGGTAGCTACAGCCGTGGACTACCGTACTGTGTCTGCTGCTAATATAGACTGGATGATAATGAGATGAAATTAATATATATATATATAATATCACTAGTACTGCAGCCGGACAGGTATATATATTTATTATGTAATGACTGATGACGGACCTGCTGGACACTGTCAGCTCAGCAGCACCGCAGACTGCTACAGTAAGCTACTATAGTAGTATGTATCAAGAAGAAAGAAAAAGAAAAAAACCACGGGTAGGTGGTATACAATTATGGATGGACGAGCGACTGCCGACACAGAGGTAGCTACAGCCGTTGACTACCGTACTGTGTCTGCTGCTAATATAGACTGGATGATAATGAGATGAAATTAATATATATATATATAATATCACTAGTACTGCAGCCGGACAGGTATATATATTTCTCTGACGTCCTAAGTGGATGCTGGGGACTCCGTCAGGACCATGGGGAATAGCGGCTCCGCAGGAGACAGGGCACAAAAGTAAAAGCTTTAGGATCAGGTGGTGTGCACTGGCTCCTCCCCCTATGACCCTCCTCCAAGCCTCAGTTAGGTTTTTGTGCCCGGCCGAGAAGGGTGCAATCTAGGTGGCTCTCCTAAAGAGCTGCTTAGAGTAAAAGTTTTATTAGGTTTTTTATTTTCAGTGAGTCCTGCTGGCAACAGGCTCACTGCAACGAGGGACTTAGGGGAGAAGAAGTGAACTCACCTGCGTGCAGGATGGATTGGCTTCTTAGGCTACTGGACACTAGCTCCAGAGGGACGATCACAGGTACAGCCTGGATGGGTCACCGGAGCCGCGCCGCCGACCCCCTTGCAGATGCTGAAGAGAGAAGAGGTCCAGAAATCGGCGGCTGAAGACTTCTCAGTCTTCATGAGGTAGCGCACAGCACTGCAGCTGTGCGCCATTGCTCTCAGCACACTTCACACCAACGGTCACTGAGGGTGCAGGGCGCTGGGGGGGGCGCCCTGGGCAGCAATGTACATACCTATACTGGCTAAAAATACATCACATATAGCCTCTGGGGCTATATGGATGTATTTAACCCCTGCCAGATTGTCAGAAAAACGGGAGAAGAAGCCCGCCGAAAAGGGGGCGGGGCCTATTCTCCTCAGCACACAGCGCCATTTTCCCTCACAGAACTGCTGGTGGGAAGGCTCCCAGGCTCTCCCCTGCACTGCACTACAGAAACAGGGTTAAAACAGAGAGGGGGGGCACTTATTTGGCGATATGGTTATATATTAAGATGCTATAAGGGAAAACACTTATATAAAGGTTGTCCCTGTATAATTATAGCGTTTTGGTGTGTGCTGGCAAACTCTCCCTCTGTCTCCCCAAAGGGCTAGTGGGGTCCTGTCCTCTATCAGAGCATTCCCTGTGTGTGTGCTGTGTGTCGGTACGTGTGTGTCGACATGTATGAGGACGATGTTGGTGAGGAGGCGGAGCAATTGCCTGTAATGGTGATGTCACTCTCTAGGGAGTCGACACCGGAATGGATGGCTTATTTAGGGAATTACGTGATAATGTCAACACGCTGCAAGGTCGGTTGACGACATGAGACGGCCGGCAAACAAATTAGTACCTGTCCAGGCGTCTCAAACACCGTCAGGGGCTTTAAAACGCCCATTTACCTCAGTCGGTCGACACAGACACGGACACTGACTCCAGTGTCGACGGTGAAGAAACAAACGTATTTTCCTTTAGGGCCACACGTTACATGTTAAGGGCAATGAAGGAGGTGTTACATATTTCTGATACTACAAGTACCACAAAAAAGGGTATTATGTGGGGTGTGAAAAAACTACCTGTAGTTTTTCCTGAATCAGATAAATTAAATGAAGTGTGTGATGATGCGTGGGTTTCCCCCGATAGAAAATTATTGGCGGTATACCCTTTCCCGCCAGAAGTTAGGGCGCGTTGGGAAACACCCCTTAGGGTGGATAAGGCGCTCACACGCTTATCAAAACAAGTGGCGTTACCGTCTCCAGATACGGCCGCCCTCAAGGAGCCAGCTGATAGGAGGCTGGAAAATATCCAAAAAAGTATATACACACATACTGGTGTTATACTGCGACCAGCGATCGCCTCAGCCTGGATGTGCAGCGCTGGGGTGGCTTGGTCGGATTCCCTGACTGAAAATATTGATACCCTTGACAGGGACAGTATTTTATTGACTATAGAGCATTTAAAGGATGCATTTCTATATATGCGAGATGCACAGAGGGATATTTGCACTCTGGCATCAAGAGTAAGTGCGATGTCCATATCTGCCAGAAGAGGTTATGGACACGACAGTGGTCAGGTGATGCAGATTCCAAACGGCACATGGAAATATTGCCGTATAAAGGGGAGGAGTTATTTGGGGTCGGTCCATCGGACCTGGTGGCCACGGCAACAGCTGGAAAATCCACCTTTTTTACCCCAAGTCACATCTCAGCAGAAAAAGACACCGTCTTTTCAGCCTCAGTCCTTTCGTCCCCATAAGGGCAAGCGGGCAAAAGGCCAGTCATATCTGCCCAGGGATAGAGGAAAGGGAAGAAGACTGCAGCAGGCAGCCCATTCCCAGGAACAGAAGCCCTTCACCGCTTCTGCCACGCAGTGGGCTCACTCGCAAGTGGACCCCTGGATCCTACATGTAGTATCCCAGGGGTACAGATTGGAAATTCGAGAAGTCTCCCCCTCGCAGGTTCCTGAAGTCTGCTTTACCAACGTCTCCCTCCGACAGGGAGGCAGTATTGGAAACAATTCACAAGCTGTATTTCCAGCAGGTGATAATCAAAGTACCCCTCCTACAACAAGGAAAGGGGTATTATTCCACACTATATTGTGGTACTGAAGCCAGACGGCTCGGTGAGACCTATTCTAAATCTGAAATATTTGAACACTTACATACAAAGGTTCAAATCAAGATGGAGTCACTCAGAGCAGTGATAGCGAACCAGGAAGAAGGGGACTATATGGTGTCCCTGGACATCAGGGATGCTTACCTCCATGTCCCAATTTGCCCTTCTCACCAAGGGTACCTCAGGTTCGTGGTACAGAACTGTCACTATCAGTTTCAGACGCTGCCGTTTGGATTGTCCACGGCACCCCGGGTCTTTACCAAGGTAATGGCCGAAATGATGATTCTTCTTCAAAGAAAATGGATGATCTCCTGATAAGGGCAAGGTCCAGAGAACAGTTGGAGGTCGGAGTAGCACTATCTCAAGTAGTTCTACGACAGCACGGGTGGATTCTAAATATTCCAAAATCGCAGCTGTTTCCGACGACACGTCTGCTGTTCCTAGGGATGATTCTGGACACAGTCCAGAAAAGGGTGTTTCTCCCGGAGAAGAAAGCCAGGGAGTTATCCGAGCTAGTCAGGAACCTCCTAAAACCAGGAAAAGTGTCAGTGCATCCATGCACAAGGGTCCTGGGAAAAATGGTGGCTTCTTACGAAGCGATTCCATTCGGCAGATTTCACGCAAGAACTTTTCAGTGGGATCTGCTGGAAAAATGGTCCGGATCGCATCTTCAGATGCATCAGCGGATAACCCTGTCTCCAAGGACAAGGGTGTTTCTTCTGCGGTGGCTGCAGAGTGCTCATCTACTAAAGGGCCGCAGATTCGGCATTCAGGACTGGGTCCTGGTGACCACGGATGCCAGCCTGAGAGGCTGGGGAGCAGTCACACAGGGAAAAAATTTCCAGGGAGTGTGATCAAGTCTGGAGACTTCTCTCCACATAAATATACTGGAGCTAAGGGCAATTTACAATGCTCTAAGCTTAGCAAGACCTCTGCTTCAAGGTCAGCCGGTATTGATCCAGTGGGACAACATCACGGCAGTCGCCCACGTAAACAGACAGGGCGGCACAAGAAGCAGGAGGGCAATGGCAGAAACTGCAAGGATTCTTCGCTGGGCGGAAAATCATGTGATAGCACTGTCAGCAGTGTTCATTCCGGGAGTGGACAACTGGGAAGCAGACTTCCTCAGCAGGCACGACCTCCACCCGGGAGAGTGGGGACTTCATCGGGAAGTCTTCCACATGATTGTGAACCGTTGGGGAAGACCAAAGGTGGACATGATGGCGTCCCGCCTGAACAAAAAACTGGACAGGTATTGCGCCAGGTCAAGAGACCCTCAGGCAATAGCTGTGGACGTTCTGGTAACACCGTGGGTGTACCAGTCGGTGTATGTGTTCCCTCCTCTGCTTCTCATACCCAAGGTACTGAAAATTATAAGACGGAGAGGAGTAAGAACTATACTCGTGGCTCCGGATTGGCCAAGAAGGACTTGGTACCCGGAACTTCAAGAAATGCTCACAGAGGACTTATGGCCTCTGCCGCTAAGAAGGGACTTGCTTCAGCAAGTACCATGTCTGTTCCAAGACTTACCGCGGCTGCGTTTGACGGCATGGCGGTGGAACGCCGGATCCTAAGGGAAAAAGGCATTCCGGAAGAGGTCATTCCTACCCTGGTCAAAGCCAGGAAGGAGGTGACCGCACAACATTATCACCACATGTGGCGAAAATATGTTGCGTGGTGTAAGGCCAGGAAGGCCCCACGAAGAATTTCAACTCGGTCGATTCCTGCATTTCCTGCAAACAGGAGTGTCTATGGGCCTCAAATTGGGGTCCATTAAGGTTCAAATTTCGGCCCTGTCAATTTTCTTCCAGAAAGAATTGGCTTCAGTTCCTGAAGTTCAGAAGTTTGTCAAGGGAGTACTGCATATACAACCCCCTTTTGTGCCTCCAGTGGCACTGTGGGATCTCAACGTAGTTCTGGGATTCCTCAAATCACAGTGGTTTAAACCGCTCAAATCTGTGGATTTGAAATATCTCACATGAAAAGTGACCATGCTGTTGGCCCTGGCCTCGGCCAGGCGAGTGTCAGAATTGGCGGCTTTGTCTCACAAAGCCCATATCTGATTGTCCATTCGGACAGGGCAGAGCTGCGGACTCGTCCCCAGTTTCTCCCTAAGGTGGTGTCAGCGTTTCACCTGCACCAGCTTATTGTGGTACCTGCGGCTACTAGGGACTTGGAGGACTCCAAGTTGCTAGATGTTGTCAGGGCCCTGAAAATATAGGTTTCCAGGACGGCTGGAGTCAGGAAAACTGACTTGCTGTTATCCTGTAGGCACCCAAAAAACTGGGTGCTCTTGCTTCTAAGCAGACGATTGCTAGTTGGATGTGTAGTACAATTCAGCTTGCACATTCTGTGGCAGGCCTGCCACAGCCAAAATATATAAATGCCCATTCCACAAGGAAGGTGGGCTCATCTTGGGCGGCTGCCCGAGGGGTCTCGGCTTTACAACTTTGCCGAGCTGCTACTTGGTCAGGGGCACACCCTGGCTGAGGAGGACCTGGAGTTCTCTCATTCGGTGCTGCAGAGTCATCCGCACTCTCCCGCCCGTTTGGGAGCTTTGGTATAATCCCCATGGTCCTGACGGAGTCCCCAGCATCCACTTAGGACGTCAGAGAAAATAAGAATTTACTTACCGATAATTCTATTTCTCGTAGTCCGTAGTGGATGCTGGGCGCCCATCCCAAGTGCGGATTGTCTGCAATACTTGTACATAGTTATTGTTACAAAAATTGGGTTATTATTGTTGTGAGCCATCTTTTCAGAGGCTCCGCTGTTATCATGCTGTTAACTGGGTTCAGATCACAGGTTGTACAGTGTGATTGGTGTGGCTGGTATGAGTCTTACCCGGGATTCAAAATCCTTCCTTATTGTGTACGCTCGTCCGGGCACAGTATCCTAACCGAGGCTTGGAGGAGGGTCATAGGGGGAGGAGCCAGTGCACACCACCTGATCCTAAAGCTTTTACTTTTGTGCCCTGTCTCCTGCGGAGCCGCTATTCCCCATGGTCCTGACGGAGTCCCCAGCATCCACTACGGACTACGAGAAATAGAATTATCGGTAAGTAAATTCTTATTTTATTATGTAATGACTGATGACGGACCTGCTGGACACTGTCAGCTCAGCAGCACCGCAGACTGCTACAGTAAGCTACTATAGTAGTATGTATCAAGAAGAAAGAAAAAAAAAAACCACGGGTCGGTGGTATACAATTATGGATGGACGAGCGACTGCCGACACAGAGGTAGCTACAGCCGTGGACTACCGTACTGTGTCTGCTGCTAATATAGACTGGATGATAATGAGATGAAATTAATATATATATAATATCACTAGTACTGCAGCCGGACAGGTATATATATTTATTATGTAATGACTGATGACGGACCTGCTGGACACTGTCAGCTCAGCAGCACCGCAGACTGCTACAGTAAGCTACTATAGTAGTATGTATCAAGAAGAAAGAAAAAAAAAAAAAACACGGGTAGGTGGTATACAATTATGGATGGACGAGCGACTGCCGACACAGAGGTAGCTACAGCCGTGGACTACCGTACTGTGTCTGCTGCTAATATAGACTGGATGATAATGAGATGAAATTAATATATATATATATAATATCACTAGTACTGCAGCCGGACAGGTATATATATTTATTATGTAATGACTGATGACGGACCTGCTGGACACTGTCAGCTCAGCAGCACCGCAGATTGCTACAGTAAGCTACTATAGTAGTATGTATCAAGAAGAAAGAGAAGAAAAAAAACCACGGGTAGGTGGTATACAATTATGGATGGACGAGCGACTGCCGACACAGAGGTAGGTACAGCCGTGGACTACCGTACTGTGTCTGCTGCTAATATAGACTGGATGATAATGAGATGAAATTAATATATATATATATATAATATCACTAGTACTGCAGCCGGACAGGTATATATATTCATTATGTAATGACTGATGACGGACCTGCTGGACACTGTCAGCTCAGCAGCACCGCAGACTGCTACAGTAAGCTACTATAGTAGTATGTATCAAGAAGAAAGAAAAAAAAAAACACGGGTAGGTGGTATACAATTATATATATATTATATACAATTTTATATATATATATATATATATATATATATTAAACTGGTGGTGATTAATTAAACTGGTGGTCAGGTCACTGGTCACACTATCAGCAACTTGCAAGTAGTACTCCTAAGCAGACAATCACAATATATACTGGTGGTCAGTGTGGTCACACTGGCAGTGGCACTCTGGCAGCAAAAGTGTGCACTGTACGTTAAAATATGTACTCCTGCTCTCAGACTCTAACTGCTCCCCACTGTCTCCCCCACAAGTCAGATATACAGTCACACTATCACTTCAGCAAGTAGTAGTACTCCTCCTAATGCTCCCCAAAATTACTAAAGTAAATACTGTGTCTCTCTCTACTCTAGTCTCACTCTCTTCTCTATAAACGGAGAGGACGCCAGCCACGTCCTCTCCCTATCAATCTCAATGCACGTGTGAAAATGGCGGCGACGCGCGGCTCCTTATATAGAATCCGAGTCTCGCGATAGAATCCGAGCCTCGCGAGAATCCGACAGCGGGATGATGATGTTCGGGCGCGCTCTGGTTAACCGAGCAAGGCGGGAAGATCCGAGTCGCTCGGACCCGTGTAAAAAAACCTGAAGTTCGGGCGGGTTCGGATTCCGAGGAACCGAACCCGCTCATCTCTACTATACAGATCATGGAATTCCAAATCATTGTCTAATATTTGTAATAATTGACAGTAGCAGGTTGCTTATGCTTTATTATACAGTGTTTTTCCTAATGAACATGCAAGTGATGATGTCACAACACATGGATTATAAGCATTGACATTAGAATTCACCTTTTTATACAGGTATTATTTACTGAAGATAATAGCTATATTAGCATTACTTGGGTATTACAATTGATTAAACTGGAGGACGTCTGTGTGCAAGCTCCTGTACTCCGCCTTGTCTAGTTATTATAACATAACCCCCAGCATTCATGTTAACCAGCTCCAAAGGTGGTCTGCTCGTGGTAATTCTCTCTACAGACCAAAGTGCTGTGGGCACAATGATCGAGTTAACACACTAATAACCATAGAAGTAATGTCACTCTGAATGATCCAAGCTGCAAGTAGAATCACTCTGATTGGATGGCCTTACCAACCAGTCAGATTAATGGGAGCAGGTTTGAACTTGTTATCCAAACTATTCCCACCTTTTTTATTTTTTTATTTTATTTATGTGGCGTGCTAGAACTTTACTGTACGTATAAGCTGCTCCATATAAATATAATTGTACTGGAAAAAAAAATGTCTTTATTAATTTCATTTTGTTTACATTAAGTTTGGATATGGCAAAAATTTCTTTCAATTTTTTTTTTTTTTTTGTCCTTTTTAGATAAGCCCTTTCTTTGTGGTGGAATCACACACCTCTTCTCATTCCTGTGTAATCTACTTTCTGCTGCTAATTCACAGGTCCATCTTAAGCCTTTAAACACAATATCATTTCTCCAGATATTCATTGTCAGAAGAGAGTTTCGTGAAAGGACTTTGCTCTCCGGGTGCTTGTAGGTCCAATTTATTGATGTAGTGGTGTGTACATTTAAATTCTACCTTTATATATACTTACAGTATATATTTCACCGTAATTCACTTGAGAATATGCAAAATCTTCATCTTCAAGGCAAATGCACATCCTGCCTGTAAGCGTGCACGGATAAGTGTCAGTGTGGATTAGGCGTCAAACGTTTCCCACAGTAATTACATGGCTTATGTAGCATTATGACGCTCACGTTATTTGCAGTGCCCTGACAGAGAACGACCACAGGCTGTCTGCTTGTCGTTATTAGTACGAGTGCGACACCAGCAAAACCTAATAAGCTGTCCTTCGTTTCATGACCTTCCTCCCATATATAGTGAGGCACTTTGCTGGTGAGTCAGTGCCTCCAATGCAGGTTACGTTATATAGTGTCCGGGCGGCCCTCGGAGCACTACAGTCCCCATCATCCTCAGTGGAAGTGATTATAGTGCACTTATTTGCATTCTTAAATACTCATTTTCAGTAAATAAGAATTCTAAAGCACAAAGAACAATAATAAATATAAAAAATTACATTTACTCTGCAGGAAACGAAGTTTGCACAGTATCACTACCTTTTATTCCATAGGAAAATAGAAGTGTTGTCGAGTTGGTCATTACTGAATAACAGGGACATTGCCAAAAATTTCAGGGGACAAATCTCTTAAATGTGCCCCTGGATATTAGGGAAAGTTGGGAGCTACGGGGCTGATGCAGGTTACACACCGCTCTGGCTGTAGCACTGTATATGGGAGTTTCTGATTCTTACATAAATCAGTCGTATCTCCACTTGTAGATGGATGGGCATCACTGAGTGGCACTGAGGTGTTCGCACATATACAGTACTAAACATTCTGAGGGTGTGTGATATTGTGCACTATGCCGTGTTGTGCATACGCAGCGATCAGTCTGCTTCTAGAAGGATCTTTTGCACCAGGCTCATGTAAATGCTCACTGATAGCGATGATGTCTGTTTCAACAAACATATGAATAGCAGCGCTGCCGCCATTGCATCTGCATAAGGCAGATATACGCATCTAATCCTGTGCATGCAATTCAACCGCATGTGCAAACAACATAAAAGTGTGCGTGCATGTATGTTTAGCCATGTTATACAGTGTGTGCATAAACATATAACATACTTACTGTTCTGCAAGACTTTCGCTAAGCTCGCCAAGGCTCCAGGAGTAGCATGGAACACTGCCAAATCCCAACCACTTCCCTAGTTACATGGATGGGGGTACGATGACGTGATTCTCAGCGAGTAACTTCATCCGACTGTGTGTGCATTATACAGAGGGGGTGGGAGGGGTTGGTGCTGTGATGTCATTGATGTCCCCATGCCCATAATACCTGCCATTTGGCAATAAGTAGGCAAGTACTGCATACATATGTACACACACAGTACAGTATATCACTCATGAATAAGGCGCAACATCTGCACTGACCCAAATGAAACACCAGTCATCAGAAATCTAGTTGCTGGTTACTCTGCTTTACTTTATTAAATAGCCCTCATTGTTTGGTAAAACCAAGCACTTTTTGTTTTATGTATAGATTGGGATTTTTTTTTCACGGTGAAAAAAAAAATGTTTGTAAGGGGGAAAAGAGATACAGATAACATATAATCAGGGTTTTCAGACTAGTATAACAACAAAACAACACATCAGTTTGTCAGGTTCCAACTTCAACAAGATTCAGAAAGAGCCTAAATGAGTGCTGAACAATTATTGAGTGTTAGGAACAATAGTCTACCAGTTGCATAGTGTTTGCCCATTTAAACCGCTGTTCTAATCTCTTGGAAGTAATATCTTTTATTCTGCTGAAGAACGTAGAATAGCAGCTGTATCTTGTCAATACACGGAATTATGAGAAAACAGCTTTTACATCTGATGCATTGTGTATTTCAGGTATAATACTCTGCCCAGTAGACGGACACTGAAAAACTCCAGATTAGTGAGTAAAAAGGACGACGTCCACGTCTGCATCATGTGTCTGCGGGCGGTCATGAATTACCAGGTATGGAAACTCAGCTTTTTCTATAATAATACACAAAGCAGAGAACACTTTGTATACGTCAGTAACGTGCGGTGAGGTCATTGCCTGGGGAGGCACTGATATATATATATATATATATATATATGTATATATATATATATATATATATAGTGGTCGAAGTGGAAATTTTGAAGTGGGGGTATGCAAAAGTCAAGGATGCAATTATGTGCGCTCCAGAAAAGGGGGCGTGGTCACCCAATAGGGGGCGTGTCCAGTGTAGTAGAACCCCTTATACTATCTAGTACTGGTGCCCCTTTCATCTTACAGCACACGGTATGAGCCGAAATTCACATTGTAGCACACTGAATGAGCCGACATTCACATTGTAGCACACTGAATGAGCCGAAATTTACATTGTAGCACACTAAATGAGCTGAAATTCACATTGTAGCACATCGAATGAGCCGACATTCACATTGTAGCACACTGAATGAGCCAACATTCACATTGTAGCACACTAAATGAGCCGAAATTCACATTGTAGCACACTGAATGAGCCGACATTCACATTGTAGCACACTGAATGAGCCGAAATTCACATTGTAGCACACTGAATGAGCTGACAGTTACATTGTAGCACACTGAATGAGCCGACATTCACATTTTAGCACACTGAATGAGCTGAAATTCACATTGTAGCACACTGAATGAGCCGAAATTCACATTATAGCACACTGAATGAGCCGACAGTCACATTGTAGCACACTGAATGAGCCGAAATTCACATTGTAGCACACTGAATGAGCCGACATTCACATTGTAGCACACTGAATGAGCCGAAATTCACATTGTAGCACACTGAATGAGCTGACAGTTACATTGTAGCACACTGAATGAGTCGACATTCACATTTTAGCACACTGAATGAGCTGAAATTCACATTGTAGCACACTGAATGAGCCGAAATTCACATTGTAGCACACTGAATGAGCCGACAGTCGCATTGTAGCACACTGAATGAGCCGAAATTCTCATTGTAGCACACTGAATGAGCCGAAATTCACGTTGTAGCACACTGAATGAGCCGACAGTCACATTGTAGCACACTGAATGAGCCGACAGTCACATTTTAGCACTCTGAATGAGCTGAAATTCACATTGTAGCATACTGAATGAGCCGAAATTCACATTATAGCACACTGAATGAGCCGACAGTCACATTGTAGCACACTGAATGAGCCGAAATTCACATTGTAGCACACTCAATGAGCCGAAATTCACATTGTAGCACACTGAATGAGCTGACATTCACATTGTAGCACACTGAATGAGTCGACAGTCACATTGTAGCACACTGAATGAGCTGAAATTGTTATAGCAGGGACAGCCAGAGTGACGACAGGGAGAAGAGTGATGACAGTGACAGCAAGGAGAGAGAGTGACGACAGGGAGAGAGAGTGACGACAGGGAGAGAGAGTGTGACAGTAGGGACAGGGAGAGAGGGTGACAGCAGGTGAACATTACCTGACTCATTTGTTGTTGCTGGTGGCGGTGAGCGGCTGGCGGCGGTGGTGGGCGGTGGGCGGTGAGCGGCTGGCGGCGGTGAGCGGCTGTGCGCTCTACACAGCCGCCGGCCACTGAGCAGGGGCTTCTGTCTGAGAGAGGGCGGAGGAGGAGATCACCTGGGCACCGCTCAATTCACGCTGGGTCTGTGGCTTCCCGCCGCTGTCGCTGTGCACATTAGCCAGCGGTTGGGCCAGCGGGGGGACATGGAACACACTTTAGCTAGTAGGGGGAGGGGGGGACATGGCACACACTCTAGCTAGTAGGGGGAGGGGGGACATGGTACACACTCTAGCTAGTAGGGGGAGGGGGGGTGATGAGTGGGGACGGAGGAGATAAGTCATATAGCGGTGATGAGCAGGGGGAGGGATGAGCGGGGGGAGATGAGCGGGGACGGAGAGGACAGTAAGTCACATAGCGGTGATGAGGGGGGTGATGAGCGGCGCCGGTGCTGAGCGGGGACGGGGGAGATGATTAGTCAGGTAGCGGTGATGAGGGGTGGTGATGAGCGGCGCCGGGGCTGAGCGGGGACGGGGGGGGATGGTAAGTTACATAGCGCAGCGGTGATGACCTGGATGGTGATGAGCGGGGACGGAGAAGTCACATAGCGCAGCGGTGATGACGGGGGGGGGAGGAGAGATGAGCGGCGCCGGCACTGGCGCTGGACGGGGAGATGATAAGTCAGATAGCGGTCAGGGGAGCAGAGGCCACCAGGGTCTCACATGAGGAAGTGCAGAGCGTCTAGCTGGCCATCGGTAGGCTGGTCCACAGGGTGACCTCAAATTCTGGTGCCCAATCATATCTGCAGCAGTGACAGGGGCGTGCTTTCATATGGGCTGAAAGCACGCCCTGTCACTGAGGCACTCATACTAGTGCCGCTTATCATGCTTTTTGTAATGGGCTTTTACAGCCCTGTCCTTGGCCCCGCCCCCTGCCCGCCCCCCACATCCGGCCTTTTGTCATTATCCGCAGGAGGCACCGCTCTCTGTGCCTTCAAAACAAATTGTAACCTGTTTTAAAGTGTAAAAATCATTACAAAAATATAAAGCATATACTTAGGACACAGAATATGTGTCATAAATATCTTCTTTATATTATTGGAATCATTAATGACAGGGGAGGCACTGCCTCCCCTGACTGCACGTCCCTGGTATACGTGATAATTTGCTCCAGCTATTGTATTAGATGTGATTGCATTAATGTCTTTCATACTGGAAGGAACATCTGGTCATCGGTATATAGACATCATGGGTGACCTGGCTATTTGTTCCAACAAGACAGTGCCAGTTTCCATGTCAGACCAAATTGGCTATAGATTTGGTCCAACAGCGGCATCACCATGGTTTGGTCAGGTTACGTGAGCCTTATCAGTCAACAGGCGCATGTGTACACATGTAGTCATTTCTTACCCATGTCGGATCCATCTCGGTGGCAGTAAAGGTGTCACAGGTATCCTATATAGGGAAAGAAGCTCTGCATGGATGCCCCCTAATACAGCTTCTCCAACACTTAAATATTATTTATATATCTAGTCCTGCAAGAAGAAGTCTGATGTTTGCATGTTGGTCCAATATGAGGGTCCTGATAGTGCCACCATAGATGTCTGTAATGAGCTGTATTATAAAAGTCCTCTCTGTCAGATAAATTGTTACTACGTATTTAGGAGATTGAATCCAAAGCATTTGATGCAATATTCTAGAAAAGCCTCAATCAGTATTTCTTCCATGCTACATAAAACAATGGGTGAAGGGGATGCAGTCAATTTACCTCAAATCAAAATCCCGACGGTTGAAATCCTGACAGCAATTGACCGACGGTCAAAATCCCGACAAGGTCAAAATCCCGACATGGACAAAATACCGATATTTAAAATACCGACAAGGTCAAAATACCGACAGGTCAAAATGCCGACATGAGTTTTTCATGATTTTTTCATTGAAACCGACTTGTTCATACTTTACCATCCCAGTGGACCTGGAGGGGAAATATAATAGTGTGCCGAGCGCAGCGAGGCACCGTGCCCGAAGCGAGCCATGCGAGGGGACGCTGTACGCGTATATGGTGTCCATGTCGACTTATGTCGACATACACACAAAAACCCAATGAAAACCGCATGTCGATATTTTGACCTGTCTGCATTTTACATGTCGGTATTTTGACCTTGTTGGTATTTTAAATGTCGGTATTTTGTCCATGTCGGGATTTTGACCGTCGGTCAATTGCTGTCGGGATTTCGGCCGTCGGGATTTTGATTGGAGGTATTTCATACCGATCCCGGGTGAAGGTATGGTTGGAGTTGCTATCACTTCCTTGGAAGCAGCAGTGATTGTTCTGTATGATGATGCAGCAGGAGGCGTCTATTACATGCCGAAGCCTCCTGCTGCAGTAGTGATCCAGCCTGCGTCCTAGGGTGCAGCATCAGATCACTCAGTCACCATCAGGCAGCTTACGGCTTAAAGTGACCAGCAGTATGCAAAAATGGGCACCCATTAGACAAATGAAATCCCCCACCATGAGTGGTGATAAATAAGTTCATTGCGGAAAATGCCTCTAGTAATTATTGGTGCTTCAAAAATACTTCCAATGAAAATTACTTTAAAATTAAAGTCATTGTGTTTATGAATGATATTTATCATCCCAATTTAAGAAAGATAGGGGACTGCATCCTTCCTTAGAACCTGGACGTTTGTCCTGACTTCTGGTCCTGTAGGGAGGGATGGCCTGCTATGTGTTGAGGGAACGGTGGCAGCACTCCTGAAGAAGCACACCCCAATGCAGCCACACCCCCAATGTGTAGTGGCCATGCCCCTTTCTAGAGATGTAAACTCCCTCACCAAATCCACAAATAACATGTTGGGAAGTATGCATATGGAAAGATCTTGATGCCACATTTGCAGAAATTCTCAACATAGTTAAGTCTAAAACAGAAGGAGATAGCATTATGGGACAGATGATTACCACACCAGGGATAAAATCATGCCCTGTAAAGATAGAAGCTGCTAGAAGCCTAAAAACGCCAACATATACTAATGAGCTTAGATGTCTCCAGGAATGGTTATTTGGGATAATATCAGAAAGATCGATCCGCAGTAGGCAACCCATTGAACCACTGAGATCCAATATATTTTGGATTAGGGGGAAATTACTAGAATGACAGATGTGTGTATGACTTTACCAATTGTGCAGTTTTATATTTCAAACAGACCTACGGTGTTCCAAGCAGATAACAGGAGATATGGCCTTAGAAAGGTTATTGCTGCAATGTCATAAGTCTTAGTGGAAACTAGTGGCTTTTTATGTGTGTGAATACTCACTAAGGGGGGGATGTAGCAAACCTTCTAAAAAGCACAGATGGAGAAGTTGGCCATTCCAACAATCAGCTTCTACAGTAGTTACCATTTTATAGAATGTCATTGATAAATAATACCTTGAAGCTGATGGGTTGGGTTTCCATTGTCCTCCATAGAAGGTTTGGTACACGTCCCCATAAGTCAGAACACGACTGATGTTAAATTGAGGCATGTCTAGCAACAAGTTTCTTTTCCCTCTGTTATATGTGCTGCAGCAACGCATTTTAATAAATATGTCTGGATAACTGATGCGTAGCCATGGTCCTCCATATGTCGCCTGGCCCATGAGTGTGGACTATGCTGCACCGTGTGTCATTAGCCTTAGTCTGACTGATGACTTATGGTATAAAGTCCTGTAGTGTGTCTTTATAACACAATGCTCCAACCTTTTTTTTTTCTATCTGCAGTATGGTTTCAACATGGTCATGTCCCATCCGCACGCTGTCAATGAGATTGCACTTAGTTTGAACAATAAAAACCCAAGGTGAGTATAACCTTAAGAAACTTCTGTGGCAATAGGGAACAAGGTATTTCAGTAAGACAATGAACCTACTAAAGAATAGAGCTATAGAAACTGAGAATGTGAAGATAGGAAAGAGACCACACAAAAGAGCATCCGCTTTTGCCTCAGAAGAACATATTTTGTAAGCTAGTAATGGCAGCTTGTACAGTGTGTACACTGTGTCTAAGGGAGAGATGTAGCATTCCTTCTAAAGAGTGGATAAATGAGGAAGTTGCCCATAGCAACCAAGCAAATTATATTCTATAAAATGATAGGTAGAACTTGATAGGTTCTCCACTCTTTAAATGCCTCAAACATCTCCCTCAAAGGGGATGCGGTCAAGATCCTGCCGGCCGGAATCCTGGCAGTTGGAATACTGACACCGGAATCCCGACCGGCACAGTCCCGACATATTCTCCCTCCGTGGGTGTCCACAACACCCATAGAGGGAGAATAAATTAGTGTGCCGAGCGTAGCGAAGCCCCATGCCCGCAGCGTGGCGAGCGCAGCGATCCCGCAAGGGGCTGCGTTGCACTCGCCCCCCTGTCGGGATTGTGCTGGTCGGGATTCCAATGTCGGTATTCCGACCGCCGGGATCCCGTCCAGCGGGATTTCGTACTGATCCCCCTCCAAAGTCATCTATGATGAAGCAAAGTCAAGTGCAGATGTTGTCAGAACCAGAGGGTGAAACATACTAGGCCGCATGAGATCATTATGTTACACATGTATTTATATTATAATAATGCTATAATGTTTATACAATATCAGAGTGACCTGCTTACATACTATAATGTTAGGATCAGTAGTTACATTACGTACATATGTATGCACGATGGGGCTCAGGCAGAGCAGGCAGCAAAATGTGTGTAAACTACTTGTGCACATATAGGGCCTAATTCAGACCGGATCGCCGCTGTGCGTTTTCGTAAATTTAACACATCTACGATCAACTCTGAATCACCCCCATAAAGAGCAGCACATGAACCTGCTTTACGCTAGGTATATCTCACACTCATATGACCCACTTGCAGCAATGGTGTAAACCACTTTAATGTGCTACCGCTTTGCTAATACAGCAGAAACAATCCCCTATCTTCATACACTGAATAACAAAACAACACAAGTTTGTCTAAGCCCACTCTCAAAAAGCATATTCTATGCCCGAAGAGAGCGTCAGTCAGTGTTAGGCGAGTGTCTGCAAACAGCTAGTCACAAGCGATTGCTAGTGCAAGCAACAGAAGTATCATCCGCCGGTATTAACACCTGCCCGTGACCGCCCAGAAATCATAACTTTCCCAGGCATATGCATCTCTTTCCTGGTGTGCATGTATTTGCACTCATATGAACACGCCCTATTTTAGAGTGTGTCTGTTCTGAAAATCTAGACTCGCACAGCTGAATAGAGCCATTAGGTAGCTGAATTATAGAAATTTGCATGGGCACATTATGTCCTCACACACAGTTGTAGGATCAACTGGTGTAGTGCTCACTCTGCACAAGCCCCAGTAACTACTAATGTAAACTAATGGTCCTAAGGAGCGGTCGCTCCTTACCTGTCTTGCTGTGAGGTCTGCATTGTGTCTGGATAATTTCCTCCCTGGAGTCCCTACCTTCCTGGTGACTGATGGCTGATATTCAACATGAGATGGGGCTTAAGCCCTTTGGCGGCAGGAGGAGGAGGAGCCTAAATCCAGGGGGAGGGGGGAGGGCTTAAGTCCGGTGCTGCTAGCAAACAGGATGGCTTCTAGGGACTGCATCAGCTGCACCTCCTGGAAGCCAGATAGTGGCTGCCGTAATAGCAGGGGAGTGGGGAAACGTTCTCTCTGCTATTACAGTCCGGACCAGCAGTACCAGGAGGAGAAAACACATCCTCCTGGGACTGACTGGCTGGCTGTGGTTAGCAGGGAGTTCTTCCAATGGGAAGTCACTGCCAGTGCTAGGCAGTCTCTACGGGCGGACGATATTACAGGTGCGGCTGCAGCCCTGCAACCCTTTGGTAAGTTTGCCACTGTTTTTTTTTCTTTTCTTTATTCTACACTACCCACACAGAGTGGAGGCAGCCATTTTGTGGGCAGAACCAATAATCATGAGAATGCAGACAGCAATCCACTTTGCAGCTCCTGCCTCATTGAATTGATAGAACAACCAATGGCCACATCTACAAACTGGTTGCTTCCAGTTTTGAAGGCAATGGGTTAACTTTAACAGATCAGTTGAATGCTTCTAGGTATAATAATGGGCCTCAACAATAGGAATGTAAAGGACTCTATTTTATAGACTAGGAGTGAATAATTTCATTAACAAAAGTAGTTCCTCATCTGCGTCTAAATAGAGGTTATTACAATAAAACACACCCAATTTTTCTATGGAGATCAATTTAAGCTGTGTATGTAGTAGGTAACAACACCATTAGGTTATCATTGTTCCCATGACTAAAATCCTCTGTAATGTGTGGGACTGAAAAATGATAATGTGCTAAATCCAAGATTGCATTACCTCTATCTGCAGTCAACCGTTTTCTACAACAGCAATTTCTTGAGGCTACTCTTTTATTGCCACCGGGTCAGTAATGTCCACAGTGTCCTCTTGATACTTATGCATTAGCAGTTACTTCTGTGTTTGAGCGTTGACAAAGACTGACATACAGTACTGCCGCGATATTTATTCATTTCCAGAAGCCAGGTTGTTCGACTGTCCATATGGCAAACTTAGGTCAAATATGTTATGTTTGCAAACGAAAAGGAAACCTGTGCAGCCAAGTTCAATAGTATTGTCATTAGTTTTGGAATCCTTGTGCTTAATGGCAGATATGTTGCCTTCCTCTATTTGTTTAGGGATATACAATATATAGAAAATAAGGTTAGGGATCAATGGGTTGACCTGGATAAGGCCGACAGTCAATAGTTCGACCAATATTGGTCGACGTGGGGGGAATGTTGACACAGTGAAAAGGTCGACACGGGACAGGTGAACACATGAAAAGGTCGACGTGATATTTTTAAAATGTTTTTGATGTCGTTTTTTGCATAACATGACCAGGAATCCCAATTAGTGCACCGCATCCACTTGCATTGCTCACTTCACTCACAATGCCGCGGGAAAGGTGCCTCGCTCCGCTACCGTTCGGCACAGGTTACTATTCCCAATCGTAGTTCACGTGGATGGTAAAGTATGAAAAGTTAAAAAAAAGAAATAATTGTAAAAAAGCCATGTCCGCCTTTTCATGTGTCGATCTTTTTACTGTGTTGACCCCTATCCCATGTCGACCAATAGTGGTTGATCTATTGAGTGTCAAGCTAAGTACTGTCGACCTACCATCCAGATATGAGAAATGCATCCCTACGTAGGAGAATTGTGAGAGTTTCACTAATTCTTAGATTAGTTTACTTGGACTGTCATCCTACGCAGTCAGTTCAATTTATTTATTTATTTGTTATTTATTACCAATTATTTATATAGCACACACATATTCCGTAGCGCTTTCCAAAGAATATTTGCTCATTCACAACAGTCCCTGCCCCAGTGGAGTTTATAATCTATATTCCCTATCACATGCACATGCACACACATTCACGCTAGGGTTAATTTTGTTGGGAGCCAATTAACTTACCAGTATATTTTTGGATTGTGGGAGGAAACCCACGCAAGTACGGGGAGAATATACAAACTCCGCACAGTTAGGGCCATGGTGGGAATCGATCCCATGACCTCAGCGCTGTGAGTCAGTAATGCTAACCATTACACCATCCGTACAATTAAGGACAATGTTCTCGCCCTCATGAGTAAGTTCGGTAAAATCTAACATGTTGGACAATCTCAAATCGACAAAAATTTTTGGGAGTTGTCAAGTTAGGGATTTTTAACATGTATTATTTTGCTGATTCCCCTGAGAAATTGTGGACCATTGGAGTCCGCCGATCGGTGAATCAGATTGGCGATCGGCAGATTGGTTCAGCATCGGGAAATCATAGAATTGTCTGGGCAGCATAAGTTTAGCTAGAAACATTTTTGAAACAAAGTGCTGAATTTTGGCCACAACCACAGAAGATGCATGTATAGATAAAGCAGGAAGCTAAGGGTGGATCAAACTAAATACTAACAAACCCTATCAGCTAATGTGCTAGAATCAATAAATAAATTTAAGTTGAAGAGTTTGGATGTCAACAAGACAACGATACAACACGTACCTGAAACCATCTAGTTACATGAATAGAAGGTAAAGGTTTTGGATACAACACATACCTGAAACCATCTATGGAGCAGTTACAGGAATAGAAGGTAAAGTGTTTGGATTGGTCACACCGTTTATGTGAGAAGACCTAATAATACTACTGATCTAGAGGATATCGACCAGGAAGAGAAAGATTTGTACAGTATGAACAGAGAGACTCTTCTGGCTACAAGACATGTCTGCATGCTGTTCCTCCTGCAATGGGAGGCGTTACTAGTGTTGGCGGACAGGGTTCCTGAACATTTGGACATGTCACATTTACTAATTTCTTTTTTTTTTTTGCTTAGTCTATTAAATTCTCTAAATAAATAATTGTGCATTAATATGTACAGGAATATGTTGTGTACGTTACATTCATACCCTGCAGTGTTTGTGTTTCCTTCTTTTTCCTTACCGATTAATTGAAACATGCAGATGTGATATTATCAGGGATGCTAAGCATTATGCATACAACTGTATAATAAATATAAATAGTAAAGTCAAAGTTCGTTGACTATTTACTCTATGCTTTGATTTTTTCAAAACTTTTTTTAATATAATTTTTGGTAAAAAAATTTAACTAAATCATGTTTACCACAAAGGTCCCAATTCAGATGCAGTCGCAAAGCATCTTTTGTATGCAAATCAGTTGATGCACATGCATCTGAGCCACAGTGCGTACTAGCATTGAGGAATGAAGTCACAAAGTGAGTGACAGGTAGACAGCTTTTGTGGATGGTAACGTCGAGTGGTCATTACCGTTCGGACGGCGTTTTCTGGACGTGCATAAATTAGCAGTTGCGATCTCACTTGCTCAAATGCATACGGCAATAGATAGCAACAGCTATAGGAAGAACAATCACAGCCCAATTAGGCCCAAAGAACATATTTGCATTTAAATACTTGGATAAACATTTAGAATTTAGAAAATAATAAACTTGGGGTATTTTTTTCTACCTGACTAAATCTGCAGCAAACTGTCAAAGTTAAATGATCACATGCTATCATAAAATAGAATTTAATGGACCAATAACACATTTTCAAAGCTAAGACCAGAAACAGCAAATTAAATTATATATTGCCTGTGGAAACGTGGAGCCACTCTCAGTTCTCGACAGCTGTCTCCTCATTGCAGCTTTCCCGGGTGGGAGTCAGCACAGAAAGCTGCAGTGTGTTCTAGAATTGTACTTGGTGTTCCTCTATTCTCATCTTAGAGAGTAGTACACAACAGCACTGGCATGTGTAGGAGAGTTACTAATGTCTCTTTGCAACCATTCCCCACCTTCTATCAGGACGATGCTCCACATGCAGCCCTGCTCTCATATAGGTATTCACTCCAGAGCTAATCCCTCCCACATTTTTAGCACATGCATCCCCTTAAATACCCAGTTCTGCTGTGAATATTACGATGATTGGTTACTGGTTGAGTTAACTCTGCCCATTTCAGTGAGTGAGCAGGTGGGCAATAAATGATGACAAAAATGTAATGTAGATTATAAAAAGCTGCTAAATATTCATTATAAACCATTATATTTACTGTGCAGCGTATGTTGTAGCCTAGGCTATTTAACAGTATACCATATATTCTGTGCTCTGCCCACAGGCAGTAATCCATAGTGGTCTTTTTCATTTTGATGGTAAACCCCACTTTTGGATATTTTGTTGACTTATACCAAGAAGTAACTTTGGAACAGAGCATCTTGGGAATGGAGTACTCCTTCTTACTAACCCTTGGAGAGAGATAAAGTATCAGCCAATCGGCTCCTAATTGCCATGTTACAGGCTGTGGGATCTATTTACTAAGCCTTGTAGAGGGATAAAGTGGAGAGATATAAAGTACCAGCCAATCAGCTGATAGCTGCCATGTTTTAGGCTATGTTTAAAAAATGACAGGAGCTGACTGGCTGGTATTTTATCTCTCTCCACTTTATCTCTCTCCAAAGTTTGGTAAATATCTCTGTAAAACACACATCCTACAATAAAATATGTGTCAGTGTAACTTGCATATGAATCACAATAAAAGCTTTCATCTTTGCTGAGATTGATGCCTCCCACCAGTTCTTGAATTGAATCCACTCCACACCTTAGATATAGATATAGTGTTTATGTTAGATAAACTCACAACCTTTATATGGAGATTGATTTAATGAGCCCTTCAGAAAGAAATAAAACACTGACTGCATTTCTGCTAAATGTCAGCACTCACCATGTTATCCAAGTATACACTGGTTTATCACATTGTTCTCATTGATTTTTGGCATTTCCTTTTCTTCTTACAGAACAAAAGCACTTGTCTTAGAGCTACTCGCAGCCGTCTGCCTGGTCCGCGGAGGGCATGAAATTATTTTAGCAGCGTTCGATAACTTCAAGGAGGTAAACATCTACTGTTGCATTTCATCTGATAAAGGAAGGCGGCTCTGTGTGTTTTTATGAATCAAACTAGTTTTGATTTATTTCTGTTCCTCCCCTTAATGAACATACAATGAACATAAAGCTTTTGAGGTACAAGTAGTTGATAGTGATTTGTGGGCATCAGGGCCAGATGTTTTGAAGATTCCGTTGACGGATGTTGTAATTCAGTTGACGCAACACGTATCACCTCCTTGAGGAACTACAGACAAGGTCACTGTGATTGAATGATATAAATGAGAGAAAACGGACAAGTGGGATTTGTTCACCCAGGGCATGCGGCCATTTTATGAGATGAAGCACAATACACGAGATTATACATATTAATGTACTGGGAACCTGTTGGATCCCCATGGCAAAAACTACACCAGGGACCGCTTACAAAACAGTCCGATGACAACCGAATGCCATGGTAATTTGGTTGATAACAATGGTAATCAGAGAAGCCGAATTACTGCCACTGAAGGGTGTGTAGCCACTGTGGGCCTGGATGTGGCACGGCATTGTGTGAGCCACTGATATAAAGAGTTTAAGGCTCCTTCTGAGTCTGTCCCTATTCATTATGCGGTAAACTGAGCAGTACTGAAGTTTTACATAGTGATACTTTTGCTAAATGACTAGATAAAAAGCTGACAGGATAGGAGGACACAACAAGCCCTACTTCCATCATCTCTATATATCCCATTAGTTGCCCATTGGAGGAGGCATCAGAGTGGAATGATGGCTCGCTTACAGGGTGGGACTTGCCTACAGAGGACAGGGGAAATCTCTGGTGGGACCCACTGCTTGAGGGCCTCACCTCCAATTCTGATGTCAGGTTTCAGACAGTACACACCAAATATACATTGTTACTCTATTACAGGGTTAGTTACCTGGTAGTACAGGAGTGAACAGACTATGCACTGTAGAATCCATGTTGTCTGCAGACTATGGGGTATATTCAATGCCGGGCCAGACCCAATAGGTTTGGCCCGTTCCCGACAATGGCAATCCGATTTTCTTTAAAGTCAGGTTGACATTGTCAGAAATGGGGCTAAAACCTGTCGGATTTGGCCGCGCTTCCAACAGCCAATGTGGATTCCGACAATCCTCGTGGTTTCCGACAAGTCGGGAATTCCCGACTTGTCAGAAAAAATCAGCTGGTATTGAAACCCTTCCGACCTAAACCTGTCAAAAACTTTCGTCTTTCCGACAAGACGGCAGTTTCCGACAGGTATTGAATACACCCCTTAGTCCTCTTGGTTGGTCAAGCATCTGTGATGGCTGGCCACACCCCTTTAATCAAGGGTCCCTACCACTGACTTCCCCCAGTCAGCCCTTCATGCTCTTGTCCAACACTGCTCACATACATGTAATCATTACGTGTTGTGACGCTCGCTTCCCTGCTGCCTGCGCCAAATCTTCTGTCACCCCTGCTCCATTTATTGACAAATGCATCACTACATATAACAAACCGGTATTAAAAATGGCAGCCCTCTGCCTCAAAAGTGAAGCATGAAGGCTTTCTATCTGTTAGTTTGGAGAGACCGACATAACAGTAAATGAAAACAAATATGCAAGTCACGGTTTGTAATATTTTTTGGTTCCTCCTTTCTTTCATAAAGAAACTGTGATACAGCTGAACCGTTGTACAGGCGATAAGAAGTCAGGCACCGGGGGTTTGTTCCCTGGAGGTGTATCGTTATGAGATGCTTGGCAACAGGCCAACTTATTTTTTTACGTTGAGTAAGAAGAATCTTATACATAGTATTTTATTACAAATACATCTTTTCATTTATATTTTTTTTTACTCTTATGGCATTTCAGTCAGACATCCTATATCTCATATACACAGAGATTAAAAATAAATAGAGGATACATGTATCAACATCACAAATAAGCAGGTAACAGTTGTCAGCGCACAGTGTTGATCATTTTAAACACAAAAACAGACAAGCTAAAAATATAAATGCGTCGAAAGAGTTTTGGGACGAGTGGGCAGGAAACAAAGGTCTTCAACTGACTGTTCTAGCTATATTTTAATTAGAAGTGTTTGCATGAAATAACTGGTGTCTCCATGGCAACCACACATAAATACACTGGGGATTTTTCATTTTGCATTTAAGAGTTGTCATTTTGTCATCCACACTAAATATAGGAGCTCTCAATAGAACGTGGCTTTCTTGAATTAACGCAATGTGTTCATAGCAGAATCTTTTTGATCCAATTTTTTGTAATTGTGAAGAATTACAGTTGTAGCATAGAAACAAACTAAAATTTAAGCTTAGATTAGGTATACATATTTTAATAGTGTTAAAGCATCACCGGGATCTGAAAGGGTGGACCACAATGGGAATTGGGTGGAAATCACTGAGTTTCAGGAGTCTCCTGAACAATCTGGATAGAGTAGGCATATAATTGCCTAGGCTGCATCCTTAGAAATGCCTTGTCAGGTCTCTGACCCGGATCACGAACCAGAGAGTCGGCTTTAGTATTAGGAGAGGGTAGGAAACCTGGGGATATGATGAGGCTCCTCCTCATGTGGGAGGTGCCTGAGTACCAGAGGGGCTACAGTGAATATTCTGGTATGGAACTAATGGTTGCAGGTGATTTGCAGACTAGGAAGCCCTGTGCTGGATAGAGTGCTGCACTCACTATAGTAATACTGGGGAGGCATTTGATATGCCGGCTGTCGGGATACCAGCGCTCAGCATACCAGCGCCGATATCCCGACAGCCGGCATACCGACAACTATTTTCCCTCTTGGGGTGTCCACGACACCCCTGGAGGGAGAATAACACCTCACCGTGCCTGCAAAGGGCTCTTTTGCGCTCATCCTGCTACCGGCATGCCGGCGGTCAGGATCCTGGTGCCAGTATGCTGGGCGCGGGGATCATGACAGCCGGCATAACGTAGTACACCCATAATACACTACTGAGGAGTAGAACAGCCAGAAGGAGAGGGTTGCGGCCGTTCCTGTTGCACAGGGCTGGATTCATTGGGGGCTGTACCAGCAGTACATCCCCTCTAGTGTAGCCCGCGCCCTGCTCTGGCTCACAGCACCAGTACTGTGGTACTGTGTAGGGAGAGACATTATGGGGGACATGTACTTAGCAGTGATAAAAGTGGAGAAGTGAGCCAGTGGAGAAGTTGCCCATGGTAACCAATCGGCATTGACGTAACATTTATAATTTGCATTCTATAAACACATACAGAGTAGCTGATTGGTTGCTATGGGCAACTTCCCCACTGGCTCACTTCTCCACTTTTATCACTTCTTAGTACATGTCCTCCTAAGTCTTCTCCCCTAGTGCCTTGGGAGCAGTTCTGCCACTTGGAGCATCTCTAAGACTCAGAGCAGCAAGCTAGTGAGTAGATCAATGTGACCCGCCCTCCCACTACCCGGGGCATTTACATATGACGGCTTGAGCGCCGCTCAGGTGGCGGGTGCAGCACAGAGTGCAGCGGTGCCCTATTACGGGGCTGCTTACTAGATGAGTGCACAGTATAGTACGAGGACTGGTGCCTGCTGAATGGAACACACAGCGTAGAATGGTTGCTGCCACTCTTTGGTTCACGTTCACAGTGTGGAATGGATACTGATACATGCGGACTGAAGTGCACCACGTAGAATGGCTGCTAGTACTTGCAGATTGAAGTATGCCACGTAGATTGGATGATGGCATTTGAATAACAAGGGCTTCTTGGCACACAAGCCTAGTCCTGGCCTGGCGGCAGCACAGAACCACCCAAACAGTTCCATTTTTCTTGTTCGGAGCTAGATGGAGTGGGTGGAAATACTGACAGTGTAGAAAACGGAGCATGATCCATGAGACATGGGGCAACTAAGCCTTTTCTAAAACAATGTATACATAGATAGAAAGCTGTCGAAAGCTAATTAACATTCTCCTGACACGAGAGTCTGACCCCAACTTTCATGATGTGGTTAATTGCTTTTCTTGTTTTCCTACTAGGTTTGTGGTGAAAAACAACGCTTTGAGAAGCTAATGGAACATTTCAGGAATGAAGACAACAATATAGATTTTATGGTAATATTCTCACTTTTGGGTTCACTAAGTCGTATTTCCATGAGTTGTGTAATTGTGAAGGAAATGGATTTTGTACGAATATTGATGGTTTCCTAAACAGTTTCATGGTTGGAGAGTAGCTCGTTAAAAGTGATACCTAAATCAAAATAAACAAATAAGTGATAAATTATACTTTTTACAAATGAACTCCCATGTTTTGTAAGATATGTTTTACCCAACCCTACCCCAGTGCATTGATAAATACCTCCCTAGGGCCCTCATTCCGAGTTGTTCGCTCAGTAATTTTCTTCGCATCGCAGCGATTTTCCGCTAATTGCGCATGCGCAATGTTCGCACTGCGACTGCTCCAAGTAAATTTGCTAAGAAGTTTGGTATTTTACTCACGGCATTACAAGGTTTTTTCTTTGTTCTGGTGATCGGCGTGTGATTGACAGGAAGTGGGTGTTTCTGGGCGGAAACTGGCCGTTTTATGGGGGTGTGTGAAAAAACGCTGCCGTTTCTGGGAAAAATGCGGGAGTGGCTGGAGAAACGGGGGAGTGTCTGGGCGAACGCTGGGTGTGTTTGTGACGTCAAACCAGGAACGAAACTGACTGAACTGATCGCAGTGGCAGAGTAAGTGTCGAGCTACTCAGAAACTGCTTAGAAATTTCTATTCGCAATTTTGAGAATCTTTCGTTCGCAATTTTGCTAAGCTAAGATTCACTCCCAGTAGGCGGCGGCTTAGCGTGTGCAATGCTGCTAAAAGCAGCTTGCGAGCGAACAACTCGGAATGAGGGCCTAAAAGTGATGTCAATACGTACAATAAATACATAACCTTTTCCTTTTCAGATGTAAAGCCCCTAAAAATTTAGTTCTAAACGATTTCTTTGATTTTGAATCATCTCGCCAGTAGTATCTCCATTAGCTATACACTAGACATCGGACCGAGGTCCGTACACACTGCACTTTCTGAATGATCCCAAAATGACATAGCATGTGCAGCACACGCTATATCAGGAGCCGATTCTGTTCTTTATGGACAGACTGTCGGGCCAGGGTGCAGTGTACAATCTAAACAATTATTGGGCCAGCAACCCAATACCGGCCAATTTGTTCTGAAAATTGTATCGTTTGCACTTGGGCTTGATTCAGATGTGGTCGTAACTTCGATGGTGTCACAACTGAGGGATTATCGGCAGACTGCGCATGTGTTGCTGCCGCAGTGCGCACGTGCCAAGGTACCTTTCTGATGCTGCTCGCAGTAAGTATTCAGTCGCAGAGTAGGAAGAGGCCAATTGGGGCAGGTAACGGGGCGTGTCTGCAAAAACACAGTCTTGTTGTGACCATTTTTGGGGCATGTCTCGGCGCGCGACTGCAATTTTGCGCGCATAAAACATGGCCCCAGGGTCGTAACGCCTGTGGCTATTCTGCGGAGCCATGGAGGCCATCAGGTAGTCGATGTTCCTCACATCTGCACCGCTGTTGCAACGGAGTACACAGTTGCTGATCATGTTGCGATGGCTTTGGTAGGCGCCTCTGTTCACTTGTGGGCAGCTGCTGCACTTCAGTTTCGTCACTTAAAAAGATTGCTGCTGCATCAGCATTGCAACGCATCTGCACCAGGCTCATTGTGCGACTGGCTGGTAAGTGTGTATGCACAATAATGCTTTGTGCATCCTTACCAACATCGCTACATCGGTCGGCCATCTTTATGGGAGTTTCTGTCCAGTAAGCACTGGCGTTTCTATAATGGGTGCAGTGTGTGTTGTGCACACGGGCCCCTGAGTCCAGAGGGGGCCCCCACCGCACACGCTGCACCCATTTTTAAAATACTCACCCCTCCGAAGTCCAGCGCCGGCATCCGCAGCGCTATTAGAACACAGTGAAAATGGCTCAGCGGACATTTTCACAGAGTTCTGTGCATGTGCAGTAGAGAAACCTCAGGGGAAATGGCCGCCGCTCCATTTTCCCGGAGATCTGCGCATGCGCAGTAGAGTCTGAGCCCTCTAGTGCTCAGACTCTACAGCGCTCCGGGCAGAGAGGAGGGGGCCCGAATGGAGGAGACTGAACACGGGCCTCCTCCTCTCTTAAAACGCCCCTGCCAGTAGGTACTCTTGTAAAAGTTGCCCTGTTCTCTAGGGCCCAGGGCAAATACTCCTTTGTTCTTTTTATTACAATGAGAAGAGCTGTATTGTTACACAACGGAAATCTCTTGTATTATTGATAGAGTCTGTGGCACCGGTATACATTGTGAATCACAGCATACTATACATGTATATGTTGTAGTATACTTACAGCAAATTAATTATTTATTGCTGTTAATAGTAATTAATAATTCAGATGTTTTATGATAAGAGTCTTGGTACAGAAACAGGAAGTGGAAAGCTTTTTCAATTACAGCAAAGTTCTGTTATTATGTATAGACTTTAAAAGTTTCTGACAAGTAAGACATCCTGAATGATGTCATCTCTAACGAAAGTTATATTTACTTGTAAGACATACTTTGTATTACTGCAGAATTCAGAGTCTTGTTCCCAACGGGACGCCATCACGAGACCGCCCGACAGGCAGAGAATATAACCTGCCCGCAGCGTGTCGAGCGCAGCCAGCCCACAAGGGTCTTTTTAGCACTCGCCCCGCTTCCGACATACTGGTGGCCGGGATCCTACTGTCGGGCTCAAGACAGCTGGGATCCTGCCCGCTGGTCAATAGTATGTATTCCTTCACAACATAGTAGATTTCCTAAAAGTTTAGAAACTTTGGGTGACTTTTGTGTTTTATGGCAAATATGGAGAAAAGATCAGTGCATTCTCTCTGCCGCTTTGTGAGGAGGAGGAGTTAGGGCGGAGCTAACGGGCACTTGCATGGTAATTAGACTGACTGTTACTGGGCAGCTGTTGTGCCACTCGCGCTCTTCCATCCACCGCGCACCAATCCTCTGTCACCTCTGAGGTGCAGGAGGTCAGATCGTTATTGATTAGAGTTAAGTTGTATTTAAGATTTAAATATTGCATATGACTCTACTTTATAGCACATGGAGATCTTGCCACAGATAAATTATCCACCTAATTTTACATGAATATATATGAATTTATTTCAGATTCGCTTTAAAGCTGAACTACAATAAAACATAAACACTAATGAGTATATTTACTAAAGGTCAATTTTGATTGATTTTAGATCGATTAAAATCAATATTTATCGATGTTGGGCTTACAGGGTTAAAACACACATTTACTAACAGTTTATTTTTTTATATTTAATTTTTGTAAATGTGTGTTTTAGCCTAGGCAGACCAACATCGATTAAGATTGATTTTAATCAATCAAAATCGTTCAAACTTGACCTTTAGTAAATATACAGCTAAGAGAAGATTTATAAGAGCAGAAGAGAACATTTATGAGTTTGGTAAACAATACTGCGAGATGAAAATAAAGATATATTACTCAAACTTTGCTATAAATATCTTCACTCAACAAAAACCAAATATCTGTGTTTAGAATCCCGACCGGGCAGCTGCTTATTGGATTAATTCTGACACCAGCAACGACTTCTTCAGGACAATAGGCCTAATTCAGAGCCTGTCGCTGATGTGCAAAAATCGCTATGAAGCGATTTCTGCACATCGGCGCATGCACGTACGCCGGTATGCACATGTGCAAGGTCCTAAACTGCGTTCTCTTCAGAACGCAGTTTAAGACCTAGAAGGGGGCGGGAATGGTTCATCAACACTGAGTTTTGTGGGCGTCGATGGAGGCATGTCCGGACCGTTGCTGGGGCAGGTCGTGGTGGCTGCATGACATCACAAGCAGCCGCCGCGACCCTTAACATGGCGAGTAGCCGTCTGCCTTTGCAGCTAGGCTGCGTAGGCAGGGGGCTACTTGAAACATGCAAAAGCATGAGGGGGGGAGGGGCTGGATCCGGCATGTAGGACGGACTTGCCCTATGCTGGGCGTCCCCCTGCATGTCAAAGAAGATGATCGTAGATGTGCGTTTTTTTCGCACATCTACGATCAGCTCTGAATTACCCCCCTATATATTTACAGCAAAGCGTGACTTCTTTTCATCTGGTCATTCCCATTCTTTCTCTCTGAGCCGTATTAGGTAAAATTAAGACAGAACCATTTTTGGGGAGCTCCCACAGATTCCCAATAGTCTAGCTTCCCAGTTTCCACCGCAGTGAAGTGGACGGACCAGGGGTCTGATGATGTAATCTCAATCTGCGTGTATTACATCATCCTGGCCAAATCCCTTCTAAATGACGCAACAAACCGCTGATACACTATAGGGCAGTGGTTCTCAAACTGTGGGGCAGAAGTATTAAGCCAGTGATAAGTGAGAGGTGATAATGCACCAGCCAATCAGCTCCAATATGTAAATTTACAGTTAGGAGCTGATTGGCTGGTCCGTGATCACCTTGCACTTATCACTGCTTTATCACTTCTCCAGGCTTAATACATCTGCCCCTGTGTGCCGTGGCACCCTGGGGAGCCTCAAGACACTTACAGGGGTGCCTTGGACTGGTGGCCCACGACCAATTAAAATTATACATGGTTAATGTAATAGGCAAAACCAATGCTGCTGGCTGACAATCATAAAATATGTTGACAGACAGAAGCGAACCCTGTCCCTCACAACACAATTGAACCTAAGGATGACATATAAACAGAATTCACATAAAATAATATTTCTTTGAAAATTTATCAACAATAAACTTTGGCCTAGGGGTGACATGAAAAAAATTCTGATGCTCTAGGGCACCGTGATTCAAAAAAGTTTGGGAACCACTGTTCTAGAGGATCTAGCATGAACTGAATTGGTTGCTGGAGACTCTGGATCTGATGTACGCTACACTATTGCCATTGCAGCTACGAATATATTCCAGTTTCTACCTACAGTACAAATACACATCATTGGTCATGGATCAGACGATGATTCTGAGTTGTTCGTGCAGCATGACGCATGATGTAAGACGCCGGAGCCTTTGCTGTTGCATACAGATCACAGTCCCAGGCTGAGACCGCCTGTTTTTTTGGTTGCAATTCCCCGTAACCACCTGCAATCAGTCTCTGACTGTCGATCACTTTGTGAATGAATATTCTCTGCGACTGCTGTCACAAGACCATCGCAGCACATTCATAGTGCGTTTAAGATGCATGCACAGCAGTCCGATAATTGCTCATCTGCATAAAAATCAGGTTTGCGTACATCTATGCATCAGGCCCTTTAATATGACCCTACATGTCAATGACTTTAGTGGACTGTGGCAATATCTTAAGAGCAAATCAAGTGATTTAACTACTTGGACTATTTTCATTGTACACACTACCTAAAAAGTGTTGCTCATACAACTTTGGGGGTCATTCCGAGTTGATTGCTCGCTGCCGATTTTCGCAGCGCAGCAATCAGGTGAAAAAAACGGTATTTATGCGCATGCGTATGCCCCGCAATGCGCACGTGCGACGTACGGGTACAAAGCCCTTTGTGGTTGTGCTCAAGTTCTAGCAAAGTTTTTCTTCGCACTGGCGGCCGCTAGAAGATTGACAGGAAGGGGGCGTTACTGGGTATCAACTGACCATTTTCATGGAGGGTTTGTACGAACGCAGGCGTGCCCGAAAAAACGCAGGCTTGGCTGGGCGTTCGCTGGGCGGGTGTATGACGTCAAATCCGGACACAAATAGGCTGAAGTGATCGCAAGCGCTGAGTAGGTTCAGAGCTGCTCTGAAATTGCACAAACTGTTTTTGCAGAGCTCAGCTGCACAAGCGTTCACTCTTCTGCTAAGCTAAAATACACTCCCCAGTGGGCGGCGGCATAGCGTTTGCACGGCTGCTAAAACTAGCTAGCGAGCGATAAACTCGGAATGACCCCCATTATGTGCTGCATGACAAAATGGCATAAAATAGGAGGAGATGTTAAAATTAGTGACAAGTGGATGAGTGTCGCTTACAGAAGAAAGCACAAAATGTAATGTTGGAGACAGGATCAGGGGGTGATGATGTGGTGGGAGTACTGTATGCACTACAAAACTTTCCTGCACAGTTTGCAGATTATATAATTAGTTAACTCATATCACGCTGTTTTGGCTTGTTGCAGGTGGCATGTATGCAGTTCATTAACATTGTTGTCCATTCGGTAGAAGACATGAACTTTAGAGTACATCTTCAGTTTGAATTTACCAAATTAGCCTTGGATGAGTACCTGGATGTAAGTATTTCTTATTGTATTGTCACTTGTACCTCTGTGTGCTTTGCTGACTGCTGCCGTGTATAAGATTGTACTGTAAGATGCTTAGAATAGACAGTCTCTTATGTGTTTAAATGACCCCTCAATGTAGGACAAATCTGCCTAAATGTCAGTCACTATATCCTTCTCCGTAGATACTGTCATTTGATAAGACAATGGTTATTTACGAATGTTTAATATATGCTGTCACGCATACATAGGTGTAGACACTGGCAGCAGCCCCTATGTCTTACATTAATTATAATACAGAAGGCGACATTAGAACTGTCTCTTCTACATGTGTCACCTTGGTCTGAATGTTATTACATTGGTTGATAGGTGTCTAAGGGGTACATTTACTAAGCAGTGATAAGAGTGGAGAAGTGAGCCAGTGGAGAAGTTGCCCATGGCAACCAATCAGCACTGACGTAACATTTATAATTTGCACACTATAAAACTATACAGAGCAGCTGATTGGTTGCCACGGGGCACCTTCTCCACTGGCTCACTTCTCCACTTTTATCACTGCTTAGTACATGTCCCCCTTAATATGTATTATCCCATGAAAAGAGCTAGTTGCATTTATGTGCCCGACCACTCTCAGCAAGTACAGTGCGATCCTCCCAACTCTTCCCACCGATGTAAACATTTGCTCCCATGTAACATCTATTTATGTGTAATAATAATCTGGAAAAGTCATATGCGCTGCAAGAGGTGCTTGCGTAGCACTTTCTTAAATGACTATTGATATGCCTATTCTATCGCCAGACTCCGTCTATTAATTAGTCACCATTAAAGTGACCCAGGAATTAATAATATATACAAAGTCATATACATTCTCATGTAAGTGAACAAATCTATCCTATTTTAGTTCTTTTAGAAATAATAGGTTGAGTATCCCATATCCAAATATTCCGAAATATGGAATTATTTGAGTGAGACTGAGATAGTGAAACCTTTGTTTTCTGATGGCTCAATCTACACCTACTTTGTTAAATGCACAAAGTTATTAAAAATGTTGTATTAAATGACCTTCAGGCTGTGTGTATAAGGTGCATATGTAACATAAATGCATTCTGTGCTTAGACTCGCGTCCCATCGCCATGATATCTCGTTATGGTATGCAATTATTCCATAATACGGAAAAATCTGATATCCAAAATACTTCTGGTCTAAGGCATTTTGGATATGGGATTCTCAACCTACATATAATTTAGTAAATTATATTACACATCCACTTCTCCAGTCATCCAAATGAGAGTGAGAAAACAGATTCATCAGGAATTAGTGTGAAAAGAATGATGTTGCTTTTGCGGTCAGCAAGAAAAACTGATCCTTTCTTGAAGATACTTATTTGAGGTTATAAATGTAAAACATTATTATAATTTAATGTGAAAATAAATGTCTCACTTTGGGGGGTTATTTACAAAGTATACTTATGCCTGATATATAAAAGGGCAATGCTTTTACTAGCAATTCAATTCAATTACTGTCGAAAAATGCGTTTTCATGGTAAAAAGATGCAAAATTACTGCAATTCGAGGTCATTTCACCAAACGCCTATTCAATTGTCCGTGAAAACGTTTTTGCTGTGGTTTTACCACAAATTTCAATTCACCAACTCTGAATTCAATAAAAAATATCAGGATTTGGTTCTGAACCCCTGGGACAACCCCCTGAATGACTAATTAGGCACTTTGAAGTTTTTAATTATTTTTAATTGCCCAATAATGACATGTAATTTTTGGGGTGAAAAAGTGCACAATGATGGAAATTGGGGTACAAGGTATGGGACGGGTATATTGGGGTGCTTTATGAGTGGGACAAATGTTTTTAGACTTGCAGATGGGAGTAATCGGTCTGTTTCCACTTTTCTTAAAAAGTCTCCTGCTCTATGTTCTGCTCAGGTGTATGCTTACTCCCTGTTCTATGTTCTGCTCAGGTGTATGCTTACTCCCTGCTCTATAGTCTAGTCAGGTGCACGCTTACTCCCTGCTCTATGGTCTGCTCAGGTGTATGCCTACCAGGGACGTGCGGTGAGCTAAATAGCTCAGGAGGCACTGGCTAGCCCCAGAGCCAGATTTACATGCAATATATGAGCCAAAGCGTACATCTGGGCATTATACACATGTACAGCAGTATAAACTCCTGGAAATTTGGTGAGTTTTGATCAGAGATGTGCGTAAAAGTTAGCCAGGTGAGGCACTGCCTCCCCTGCCATAGACTTTTTACTCCAGAGGTTTGGCTATAAAAATTATTAGAATAATGCAAAGAAGATATTTCAAACATATTCTTTGTATTTTTCATATACTTTATACAGTCAAAACTCTGGCACAAACGTTAGTATGACAGGAAAAGCTCTGCCTCACCTGCCTCACCCCACCGCACGTCACTGATGCCTGCTCTATGTTCTGCTCAGGTGTATGCTTACTCCCTGCTCTATGTTCTGCTCAGGTGTATGCTTACTCCCTGCTCTATGTTCTGATCAGGTGTATGCTTACTCCCTGCTCTATGTTCTGCTCAGGTGTATGCTTACTCCTTGCTCTACGGTCTACTCAGGTGTATGCTTACTCCCTGCTCTATGTTCTGCTCAGGTGTATGCTTACTCCCTGCTCTATGTTCTGCTCAGGTGTATGCTTACTCCCTGCTCTATGTTCTGATCAGGTGTATGCTTACTCCCTGCTCTATGGTATACTCAGGTGTATGCTTACTCCCTGCTCTATGTTCTGCTCAGGTGTATGCTTACTCCTTGCTCTATGTTCTGCTCAGGTGTATGCTTACTCCCTGCTCTATGTTCTGCTCAGGTGTATGCTTACTCCTTGCTCTACGGTCTACTCAGGTGTATGCTTACTCCCTGCTCTATGTTCTGCTCAGGTGTATGCTTACTCCCTGCTCTATGTTCTGCTCAGGTGTATGCTTACTCCCTGCTCTATGTTCTGCTCAGGTGTATGCTTACTCCCTGCTCTATGGTATACTCAGGTGTATGCTTACTCCCTGCTCTATGGTATACTCAGGTGTATGCTTACTCCCTGCTCTATGTTCTGCTCAGGTGTATGCTTACTCCCTGCTCTATGTTCTGCTCAGGTGTATGCTTACTCCTTGCTCTACGGTCTACTCAGGTGTATGCTTACTCCCTGCTCTATGTTCTGCTCAGGTGTATGCTTACTCCCTGCTCTATGTTCTGCTCAGGTGTATGCTTACTCCCTGCTCTATGTTCTGCTCAGGTGTATGCTTACTCCCTGCTCTATGTTCTGCTCAGGTGTATGCTTACTCCCTGCTCTATGTTCTGCTCAGGTGTATGCTTACTCCCTGCTCTATGTTCTGCTCAGGTGTATGCTTACTCCCTGCTCTATGTTCTGCTCAGCTGTATGCTTACTCCCTGCTCTATGTTCTGCTCAGCTGTATGCTTACTCCCTGTGCTCTATGTTCTGCTCAGGTGTATGCTTACTCCCTGCTCTATGTTCTGCTCAGGTGTATGCTTACTCCCTGCTCTATGTTCTGCTCAGGTGTATGCTTACTCCCTTCTTTATGGTCTAGTCAGGTGCACACTTACTCCCTGCTCTAAGGTCTACCCAGGTGCAGACTTGCTTATTTAGAAATAAGGTTATTGTTTAAAAACATGTTAGGGGCATTGATTTGATATACAGATATAATACAATTGGAATGTGAATACATATCATGTACATGTGTATGATATCTTCCAGTAGTCATTGTACTCAATTTTACTTTCCTTTACTTTCAGAAACTGAAACATACAGAAAGTGACAAACTTCAAGTCCAGATTCAGGCCTACCTTGATAATGTATTTGACGTGGGGGCTCTCCTTGAGGATGCTGAGACCAAGAACGCAGCCTTGGAAAGAGTGGAAGAACTGGAAGAGAATATTTCTCATGTAACTGACAATCTGAGCCCATTTAGGAATTATTGATGACTATTTTTTGATGGGATTTAAGCTAGGACTAAGGGATGAAAAAACATATACCACCAACAAATTACACCAGGTGCCAGGCACTTCCTTGTTTTGTAGCACCATCAGCTAGTAACATTGCAAAAGAACAGTTGTTCAACATTGTTCGATTCATTTCCAATCAATATTCAGGGGTTTAGGCCCATGGTAAATGGCATCTCCTAGATGTGGAAAGTTATTAGTACCTCCAAACTTGAATTGTGAGAGTTGGTGTTGTCACAGCAAGACTGGGGCATTTGTATGTCCCTAATTATTATTATTATTATTACATTTTATTTATAGGGCGCCACAAGTGTTTCGCAGCGCCGTACAAAGGACAGTACAGGGAGACAAAACTTAGCATAACAGTAAATAAATAACAAAAATGGAGTGCAGGTAACAAAGAGCAACACAGTTCTCAACATAATACAGCTTAGATGTAAGTAGCGAAGGAGTAATCATTGTACTACTTGGGGCTGGCGGCCATAGCTAGAGATGAGCCTTTACCAGCGGGAGAGAAAGCAGGTAAAGGTGGTCGCTGAGTGAAATGTGTCAAGAAGAGGACAAGAGGAAGGAGGGCCCTGCTCTGAAGAGCTAACAATCTAGTGGGGAGGGGCAACAGACCGATGACATGAGGTACAAGCAAGCAGGTAGAAGCCTGATAGTGGTATGCGAGCAAAGCAGAGATGTCCAAGGCATGGGGCAGGGGGATGGAGGAGCAGCTTAAGGACTAGGTTATGCATTGGAGGGGTACGCTTTGATAAATAGGTGGGTTTTCAATGCCCGTTTGAAGCTTTGCAAGGTCGGGGAGAGTCTAATGGAGCGGGGGAGCGCATTCCACTGAAGGGGTGCAGCACGGGTAAAATCCTGAACTCGTGCATGGGAAGCAGTGATCAAGGCAGAGGAGAGGCGACGGTCATCAGCCGACCGTAGTGGGCGGGAGGGAGTATGAAGGGAGAGGAGGTTGGAGATGTAGGGAGCAGTGGAATTAGAGATGGCCTTGTATGTGAGGGTGAGGAGTTTGAAGAGGATTCTGTAGGGGAATGGGAGCCAGTGTAGATTTTGTTGAAGGGGAGTGGCAGAAGTGGAGCGGCGGGAGAGGAAGATGAGCCTAGCTGCAGAGTTGAGGACAGATTGGAGGGGAGCGATGTGGGAGCAAGTGAGGCCAGCGAGGAGCACATTGCAGTAGTCAAGTCGTGAGATGACCAGTGAGTGGATGATAAGTTTAGTTGCACTCTGGGAGAGAAATGGCCTGATGCGCGCAATGTTGCGTAGCTGGAACCGACATGATTGCGCCAGAGCTTGGATGTAGGGTGCAAAGGAGAGGGAGGAGTCAAGAGTAACACCCAGGCAGCGGAGTTGGGGAACAGGGGAGATGATAGTGTTGTCAACAGTGATAGAGATATTTGTAGGGGGTGTTGCTGTGGCTGGGGGAAAGATAATAAGTTCAGTTTTATCCATGTTGAGCTTCAGAGAGCGCTCAGACATCCAGGAGGAGATGGCAGAGAGGCAGCTGGAGACCTGAGAGAGGACAGAGGGGGACAGATCAGGAGAGGAGAGGTAGAGTTGTGTGTCATCAGCATAGAGGTGGTATTGAAGGCCAAATGAGTTAATGAGCGCACCCAGGGAAGAGGTGTAGAGGGAGAACAGAAGGGGGCCTAGGACAGAACCCTGAGGGACACCAACAGGAAGGATGGAAGGGTGTGAGGTGGTTCCGGAGGCAGACACAGAGAAGGAGCGGTTAGTGAGGTATGAGGTAAACCAGTCAAGGACGGTGCTAGAGAGGCCAACATTTTGAAGTGTGCGGAGGAGGAGAGGGTGATCCACGGTGTCAAAGGCAGCAGAGAGGTCCAGAAGGATGAGCAAAGAGAAGTGGCCCTTGGATTTGGCCGAAAGCAGGTCACTGGTGACTTTCACCAGGGCAGTCTCGGTGGAGTGGAGTGGGCGAAAGCCAGATTGTAGTGGATCAAGGATGGAATGGTCAGAGAGGTAGCTTGTGAGACGGCTGTAGACCAGTCGTTCAAGTAGTTTGGAGGCGAAAGGGAGAAGAGAGATGGGGCGGTAGCTAGTGAGTGATGAAGGGTCGAGGTTGGCTTTTTTGAGAATAGGGGACACCAGAGCATGTTTGAAGGGTGCAGGAAAGATGCCAGTAGAGAGCGATAGGTTAAAGAGGTGAGCAAGGTGGGAGCAGGCAGTTGGGGGGAGGGAGCGGAGAAGACGGGAGGGGAGGGGGTCCAAGTGGCAGGTTGTGGGGGGAGAGGATAAGATGAGGGAGTGGACTTCCTTGTCTGAGGTGGGACGGAAGCAGGACAGGGTGGGATAGATGGGCGGGAGGGATGGTGTGAGCAGAGGTGCAGCGGAAGGGTGACGGGAGGAGATGTAATTTTGAATATCCTCAATTTTGGAGATGAAGAAGGAGGCAAAGTCAGTGGGAGTGAGGGAAGAGGGGAGGGGTGGAGGAGGGGGGCGAAGGAGAGTGTTGAAAGTTTCAAAGAGTCGGCGTGGACTGGAGGACTGAGAAGAGATGAGTGTTTTGAAGAAGGATTGCTTGGCGAGAGAAAGAGCAGAGCTGTAGGAAGAGAGGATAAACTTGAAATGGACAAAGTCAGCCAGAGAGTGGGATCTCCTCCAGGAGCGTTCTGCAGACCGTGAACATTTTTGTAGGAATCGTGTGAGTTTGGTGTGCCATGGTTGGGGTTTGGAGCGGCGGAGGGGGACAGATGAGAGGGGGGCCACAGAGTCAAGAGCAGCAGTAAGGGAAGAGTTATAGACGGAGGCTGCCTGGTTGGGACAAGTCATAGTGGAAAGAGGAGAGAGGGAGGTCTCGAGGGAGGACACAATAGTGGGGTTGAGGGACCCGAGATTGCGTCTGGTGATGGTGGGTCTGGGTGTGGAGCAGAGAGGGGAAGATGAGAGGGTGAAAGAAAGCAGATGGTGGTCAGAGAGAGGGAAGGAAGAGTTAGAGAAATCAGAGAGATCACATCGGTGGGTGAAGACAAGGTCGAGGGAGTGGCCGAGATTGTGGGTAGGGGTGGTGGACCATTGGGAAAGTCCAAAGGAGGTGGAAAGAGCAAGAAGGTTAGAGGAAGCTGCATTAGTGATGTCGATAGGGATGTTAAAGTCTAATGGGGTCTGACCACACCCCCTGGGAGAGCCCAGCAAACCTTGAATGGCTAGGCTTCTCAGCCTATCTCCCCTCCATACACCCATTCATTGCTGTACTCCATGAATGGGAATCCCAAATTGTGTTCTGCTTCAGCATATTATGCTCTATGTTACGTCACACTGTATTGGTGTGCACTAGTGTACATAACTGCAGTAGTGGTTACAGTGCCACCTGAGACAAACACTACCAGTTACCTCACACATGCCCCATAGGCAAACGCGGCTGTGGGTTCCAGTTGCCTGAAAACCCCCCTCCTCTTGGTAAGTGGCTCAAATTATGACTACAATAGCAATGGTATATAATACGATTGCTAGAGCTGCCACCACATCATGCAGTTTAAGGGACAGAGCAGAGCTGGGACTACATTTGGAAACCCCCTCTAGAAATCCTGAGTTTGCCACTGTGCCCCCTGTACACATCTTTTCTGAATGCATCAAATTCTTCACTGGACGGTATGGGTGGTGCCTAGCAGCCCCCAACACTTGGCATATAGTCTTTATTCTTCATGTTGGTGTCACTTTACCAATCAGTAATCAGCAATAACAGGATGTCTGGCAGTGATCCACTTCATACTATGAAATATCTGCCACCTCTCTTTCCCACTACCAAGGTACATTGGGTCTAATTCAGACCTGATCGTAGATGTGCTAATTTTAGCACGTCTACGATCTGTCACACAGACATGCGGGGGGACGCCCAGCACATGTCTAGTCCGCCCCGCATGTCAGGACTCCCCACCCCCTCCCGCACAAGTACAAAAGCATTGCACAGCGGCAATGCTTTTGTACTGGAAGAGTATCTCCCAGCCCGCGCAGCTCCTGGGCGCTGTCAGGGAGCTACTCATCATTGCCCAGGTCGCAGTGGCTACGCACAGCAGCGATCAGGTCTGAATTAGCCCCATTAACTCATGGACCCAAAATGATTATTCCAGTGGATTAAAGTATTGTTTATACCCTTCTTCCACATTATTCATCTGAATTTGCTTTAATAATGAATGTCTGAATTTGCTTTAATAATGAACTACGCTATTCTTCCTCTATATTTACAGCTTTCGGAAAAGCTACAAGACACCGAAAATGAAGCTATGTCAAAAATCGTAGAACTGGAAAAACAGCTCATGCAGAGACATAAAGAACTGGAAGTCGCCCGGGTATGGTTCTCATTGTCCCTGTATCGCACATATTCAGTGTCTGCCACTAAAATAATTCCAGCCATAAACAGTGAGCTCATACAGTATATAAGTGTACAGGAGTCCTTTATGCAGACGTGAAGCATTACAATGAATGAAACCTGACCTGTCACCATATTGTTAAACTAAACATCATCTGTCACTAGGTACTCGGCAATCTGCAGTGTGACTGGCAGTCTGAGCACAATGCTGGGCTGTGTGTGTACTGTACAAACATGAAGCCACGTTGTTGAAAGGAATAAAGCAAATTCACACACTGATTACATTCTGCTAGTATCATCTGACGCCAGTCTCCTTCTTTTCTATTGGCTGTAGGACGTCACTGACGGAATTCTGCCATGCGGTATTCTGCATAACAGAACTGGGTGTAGATTTGGCCCACATGTGTTAGGTTGACAGGTACAAATGACTGAAGAAAGGTCGACTGTGCTTAAGATCGACAAGATCAAAAGGTCAACATGAAAATGGTCAACACACAAATGGTTAACACATTTTTTTTGTTGGGAACATATAAACAAAAAGAAATCACTGCGCTGGTTTTGTGTATATTGATATAAATTCTAGAGGGTATCTGTCTCATAAATGGCACAAAACGTAGATATATAGTACATATAGCACATAGGAACTACTGCTGTATCTGTGGCCTATTTCTCTCACACATCATTATTTTGAGGCTCACCCAAAGTGGGATATTTACCCATATACCATTTGGACCAGCGTGTTTTTTGGAAAGAGGTCCATTGCTAATTTAGTCTAAAGTGATCAACACTATTGAGCATTAGAGTGTTTCAACCCATTGAATTCATATATGGTTGCTTCATGGACTGACCATTTGCTGTGTTGACCATCCCTCTGAAGAAGTCCACGAAGGACGAAACGCGTCAGGGTTGAAGACAGAGAGAAAAGAAACCCTACACTATTGTACATTTGACATATATTGTGATCTGTAATTGTGAAAAAGGGTTACCTCTGTCTAGATTGGGCAATACTTTGCTTTTAATAAATTGTGTAAAGCCATAATCATTTGGTCAATTTTTAGTTGGTAACCAGTTTAAGTGATTGAGAGCGCCCTCTGATTCAATTTGCTGGAGATATATATAAAATATGAAAAGCATTCACCAGGCTTTTTTCACTAGCTGCAGGTTAGAAACGGCTGATGTATTAGCCATTTTTTAAATGTAATCTTTGTATTAATATTGCTAAATTTACCAGCGCCTGGAAGTTTGAACAGAGTAATCTGTTCATAAAATCTTTTCTATACATTTTTTTTTGTCCCAAATGTAGTATCTTTCCTGTTATCTGACCACCATCAGTAGAAACGTGTACCCTTTGCGGACTTGCTTTGCTTGCCACACTTTCGGCTTGCTGGCTTGCTCCACTCGCCACAGGTTACTATTCCCAATAGATGTTCACATGGATAGTAAATAAAGCAGATCCTAAATTTGGGACAAAATAACCCAAAAAACACATGTTGACTATGTATGTGTTGACTGTTTTCATGTCAACCTTTTGTACCTGTCGACTTTTGTACATGTCAACCCAATGCCTGTCGACCATATGGTGTCGACTGACCTATACATTGTTGATCTATTGTCCGGATACCACATAACCTATTACTATGTATATTTTGCAAGTGATCAACGCGCAACCCAAAAGCCTTGAAGTAGTTACATATTGGCACTTTGGGCTCCCATATTTGCAGGGCTAGTAAACACTAGCGTGGCACTGATCCAGAATACGCATTCATTGCTGTGTGTCAGCACAATATGGAGGGATTGTACTCCTGGCATTAGACAAAGGCTTGCTAGGCTCTAACTGTAAAGCAGGCCTGGCCAATCTGTGACTCTCCAGCTGTTGTGAAACTACAAGTTCCAGTATGCCTTTATCCACTGATCAGTTGGTAAAGCATGGTGGGACATATAGTTGGGTAGCCCCCAGCATGTGAAATAAAGGATTGCAGATTCTGCAGAATTTAGCAGAATCTGCTATCCATACTGAATAATATCTTTAAAATACAGGGGGAAAAAATCAAAAGATATCAGAAGTGGGATTTGAACCCACACCCTCCATTGACATGGAGACCAGACTTGGGGTTGAGTCTGGTGCCTCTCAGCCATACTGATATACAGTATACAATACCAGCCACAGTCAGTTCCTAACTGCCATGCTACAGGCTATATTTGAAAAATGACAGGAGCTGGTTGGTAGTTTAACTCTCTCCATTCTTTCACTCTCCAAAGCTCGCTGCCTAGGAATCATCCTTGACTCTGAACTGTCACTTGTTTCCCACATTCAACCCGTCTCAAAATCTTGTTTGCATGCATCTAAAAAACATATTCAAAATACGATCATACCTTACACAAGATACTGCTAAAACTCTACTCTATGCTCTCATTACCTCCCGCATTGATTATTGCAATAGTCTTCTTACTGGTCTTACTAAGAAGAGACTCTCACCACTACAATCCATTCTGAATGCAGCTGCGAGGCTAATCTTCCTCGCTAGACGTTCATCGTCTGCAGACCCACTATGTCAGTCCCTCCATTGGCTACCGGTATTCTACCGAATTCAATATAAAATACTGTTACTTACATACAAAGCTATTAACCAAACTACACCAACATACATCTCTTCACTTATCTCAAAATATCTCCCAACCTGGCCCCTTCGCTCTTCACAAGATCTACGTCTCTCTTCCACACTCATTACTTGCTCCCATGCACGATTACAGGACTTCTTAGGGCTGCACCCACTCTGTGGAATACCCTACCACGTACAATAAGACTCTCCTCTAGTCTTCAAACCTTCAAGCGTTCACTGAAAACCCACCTATTCAGACAGGCTTATCAAATTCCACAACCGCTCACATTACCTTCATAACTTTCCTATCCAATTATATCCCCACTGTACAGTCCACGCTTATCCTCACATATTTTCTTTCTTCACTCTCCTTTCCTCCTGACCCTGGTTCATCACAGCTGTGAACACTGGTGTATCTATAATGGGTGCAGTGTGTGCGGTGCACACGGGCCCCTGGGTCCATAGGGGGCCCACACGCACCCACTGCACCCACTTCTTCTATACTTACCTTTCCAGCGTCCATCGGTGACTGTGTGTGGGCCCCCTCCTCTCCCGTAGTCGCCACCGCCGCTGCTAGTGCACTGAGCGCCAGAGACTCTGGCATAGTGCCAGAGTCTACAGCGCAGGACTCCGGACTCCTGTCCTCTAGCCGTCACCGCTGCTGTTAGCCTCTGGCACAGTGCGGTGATGGCTACAGGACAGGAGGGGGCCCACATACGGAGTCTGCACACGGGTGCCCTCCTCGCTAGAAACGCTGCTGGCTGTGATGTGATATCATACAGCCCACCAAGAACCTTTGCAATCTGGTGGACAACTATGCAATAGATAGCACCTATCCTTGTGTATCCATTCCTGTTTCTCCGGGTAGCAGTTGATTTACCGACGGACACAACACCGACGGTCATAATCCCGACAGCAATTGACAGATGGTCAAAATACCGACATTCATTATACCGACATGTTTAAAATGCCGACATGGACAGAATACCGGCATTTGAAATGCCGACACGTCAAAAAGGCAACCTGTGTTTTTAAGGAATTTTTGCCACAAAACAGACTCGTTCATACTTGACCATCCCGGTGGACCTGGAGGGGGAATAATAGTGCATGGTGAGCGCAGCGAGCCATGTGAGGGGACGCGGTACACTTACACGGTGTCCATGTTGACCTATGTCCACATTGACACCATTCGGAATTCTGAAATGTTGGCATTTCAAATGACGGTATTCTGATTATGCAGGCATTTTGAATATGTCGGCATAATGAACGTCTGTATTTTGACTGTGTCAGTATTTTGACTGTCGGTCAATGGCTGTCGGGATTATGACCATCGGTATTGTGTGCTCCGGTAAATCATAGTGAAACCTATTTCCCCATAGATTGTAAACTTGCGAGCAGGGCCTTCCTACCTCTATGACTGTTTGTTATTACCCAGTTTTGTCTTATCATTGTGTCCAGTTGTAAAGCGCAATGGAATTTGCTGAGCTATGTAAGACACTGTTAATAAATAAATACTGTAAGTAATATTATAGTACATCTCCCCCGTAGTGAGATACAAAACACTGTGGAGTCATTCAGGTGCGGTCATTGGTGCTATCACTGTTTTTTGGGACCAGCAGTGATAGCACAAAAGTATGAAACCAAGGCAGGCAGTACGGATGGTGTAATGGTTAGCATTGCTACCTCACAGCACTAAGGTCATGGGTTCGATTGCCACCATGGCCCCGTGTGGAGTTTGTATATTCTCTGTGTGCTTGCGTGGGTTTCCTCCGGGTACTCTGGTTTCCTCCCGCAATCTAAAAATTATACTGGTAGGTTAATTGGATCCCAACAAAATTAACCCTAGCGTGAATGTGTGTGCGTGTGCATGTGGTAGGGAATATGGATTGTAAGCTCCATTGGGGCAGGGACTGAGGTAAATGGTCAAATATTCTCTGTAAAGCGCTACGGAATATGTGTACTCTATATAAATAGCTGGTAATAAATAAATAATAGGTTATCTGATTACAGGGCTATTGTGTAAAGAAAAAGCGAGTCAGGGTCTCTGATTCCTGATTAGAAATATAATATGAATCTTTTTTGACACTTGATCAAAACAATAAAGGGGGGTATATTAACTTAAGGTTTATTTTAAGCAAATGTAAATACATTTAAAATCAGTCTAAATGGATGTTGTGTTTCAGGGGCTAAAAAGAACATTTACTAACAGACCTTTTTTTCATATTGTATTTTTAAATGTTGGAAAATGTGCGTTTTAGTCCCTGAAACACAACATCGATTTAGCTCAATTCAGATTTATTTTAAATTAATTCAGATCAATTAAGATCAACCTTTAGTAAATATACAGCAAAGACCCAGATGATACAGGTTTATTATAATAAAACAAATAGAACTTGGACAATAATATACCACTTAGTACTTCTGTCTATTTCCAGAACAGGTGTTTATAATGGTTACTTAATAAACCAAAGTAATTACTTACTTGCTGCTTTATCCCTGTTGTCTGTGTATGGTTCTGTGCAGGAAGTCTGTAAAGATGCGAACACCCAGGTGCACACCTTGCGGAAAATGGTCAAGGAGAAGGAGGAAGCCATTCAGAGACAATCCACTTTGGAGAGAAAAATCCATGAGCTGGAAAAACAAGGGACTCTTAAGATTCAAAAGAAAGATGGCGATATATCTATTTTGACGTCGGGGTCTGTGCCATCAGGTGCAGAGGTAGTGTCTGGAGCATCATCTGGTTCTGCTAGCTCACACTCTGGACCTTCTGTGCCGGGTGTGTCTTCTACAGGTGCATCTGGAATGTCCATATCTTCAGCAGAAACGCCTCCACCTCCACCTCCAGAACCTGGCTCAGGTAAGGGCATTCAAAGTTTTTAACACAGTATATGAGCCTACATGTCCTTCAAGTCATAGGGAGGAAACCTGTGGTCCTCTTAATGGTCCTGGATGCTGTAGTTGTAGATGTAGTTTTACTTTAAGGGCACCTAGACAAACATGGCTTTGATAGCCTGAGATGCATTTTGCTTATGTGGAACCTTATATTTATTAAAACTATTTGATACTTTGTGGAAGAATCACAGCTGGTGTTCTCTGCACTTTGACAAGTTGTCTCTCTGTTTGCAGTGCAAAATGGTCCTATGTCATCTACCATGCCTTCAACATCGCCACCACCACCTCCTCCTCCTCCACCACCACCACCACCACCTCCTCCGCCACTGCCACCACCTCTCCCAGGCTCAAATGTGGAACCTCCCATTCCCCCACCTCCCCCAGGAGCACCGCCTCTCCCTGGAATTGCATCACCCACCGTTATTTTTAACTCAGGGCTTACAGGTAAAACTCAGTCAGACCCTGTGGCAATTGTTTAATTGTAATTTTTACAAAAATGTAGATATTTGATTGTTGTTGATTGACTACTTCTGCGCTGGTGGCCGGGATTCCCAGACAACATGACAGAAAAGCCTACCTGTTTCCTTTTGCTTTCTATAATGATAGAAATATATTCCACCTTATCATTAAAGTGCTTCTCCACCTTTACATAGCTATAATTGTCTGCTCTTATGTGCCTTCCTACAACTTTTACTGAATTCCTTGCTTTCTGTATTTATTAAGTATATATTTATATAACCAGAGTGCTGTAACATTTAAATGCTCTGGAATCCAACAGTGATATCCATCGGATACAATGTACACATTCCTTGGCTAAAGAGCAAGGGATTTAGTAGAAGTACCAGCAGGCAATATACAAGCCGAAAGATTAAGGTTATCTGAAGGTGGAGTCCCCTGTAACTTAAGTCAGTATCTCTGAAATCAAGAAAGTGTAATTCCAATTTCCCCTGATAAAAAACAAAAACAAACTGATTTGTCTGGAAATTGGGGACATAAAAGGCAATCTGTATGGTATTTTTCATTCAAAAACAACTACTGAAACACTACAGTCTATCTACTTTGATGTTGCCACTGTTAATGTTTACCGAGTTATCATGATCTTCACACACCTTTCTGCATGCATAAGTCAACATCAGTGGACTTTTTCCAGGTCCTGCGGTTTATTTATTGACTGATTAGTTCCATTCAGAGCCACACTGGAAATACCTGGATGTGAGTCAGCTTACGTCTACATATCACCAGGTGACAAAAGCTGATGTCACTGCGGTACGGCAGGAACAAGCCATTCTGATCAGCTGCCTTGTGACTGTATTAGGACATTGCCCACAGGATATAGAGCCAGTTGCATCATTGCTTGGAAAGTGATAAAAAGGAGAGTGAAAAATCACCAGCCAATCAGCTCCTAACTGCCATTTTTTAAACACAGCCTGTGACATGGCAGTTAGGACCTGATTGGCTGGCACTTTTTCTTCCTCCAATTTATCACTCTCCAAGCGATGATGCGAGGGTATCAGAAACTATTTTATTTTGCGTTGTACATCTCATTTGCTGACAGCAGTTTATTAGTCTATGGTGGTCATTCCGAGTTGATCGCTAGCAGAAAATGTTCGCTGCGCAGCAATGAAGCACAAATCTGGCACTTCTGCGTATGCGGCGCAATGCGCACGCGCAATGTACTTTCACAACGGCCGATACAGTTTTACACAAGGTCTAGCAAAGCTTTTCGGTCGCACTGCTGGCCGCAGAGTGATTGACAGGAAGAGGGCGTTTCTGGGTGTTATTTGGCCGTTTTCAGGGAGTGTTCGAAAAAACGCAGGCGTGCCAGGAAAAACGCAGGCATGGCTGGGCGAACGCAGGGTGTGTTTGTGACGTCAAAACAGGAACTGAACTGTCTGAAGTGATCACAAGCGCTGAGTAGGTCTGGAGCTACTCTGAAACTGCACAATTTATTTTTGTAGTCGCTCTGCAATCCTTTCGTTCGCACTTCTGCTAAGCTAAAATACACTCCCAGAGGGCGGCGGCATAGCGTTTGCACGGCTTCTAAAAACTGGTAGCGAGCGAACAACTCGGAATGACCACCCTTATGTGCAAAGGAAGCACAATTAAAGGAACACTAAACCTAAAATGCAAGTTTTCTATACAGAAGATCCCACACTTTGCAGGAATTCACATTTGCATTTGTTACACATCTGAGTGCAAGCTATTGATAACTGTTATCAGCTTTTTTCTGTGTGTGTTGGCAAAGATGTCTCTCCCTACAATCACAGGGTGTGGTATAAAAGATCTACATAAATTAGATACACGCTAGTCAAAAGGTTGATAGGGTTAAAGGTTGACATGGAAAAGGTTGCCAAAAGAAAAGGGCAGCAGGGTCAAAAGGTCTACATGGAAATGGTCTACACAAAAAAGGTTGACACAAGTTTTAACATTTTTTGGGGTGTAATTTTCTATGTTTCACGATATGTGACCCCAATTAGTGTAAATGTATACCCTCGCGGGCTCGCTTCGCTTGCCACCCGTCAGGTAAGGTGCCTTGCCCCGCTACCACTGTGCTCGACTCGGGTTACTATTCCCACATGTAGTCCACGTGGATGGTAAATCAAGCGAAAGTTTAAATATAGGTGAAAACCCCCCAAAAAGCTTCTGTTGACCATATGTGTGTCGACCATCATCATGACGACCTTTTGAACACGTCGACTTTAAGCACTGTTTACCTTTTACCTGACGACCTTTTGAACCGTCAACCTTTTGACCCTGTCAACCAAATGCATATCGACCATATGGTGTCAGCCTACTTACTATCTAGACACTTTGGGGTAAATTTACTAAAGCTTCTAAAACAGAGAATTGGTGATGTTGCCTATAGCAACCAATCAGATGCTGTCTATCATTTTCTAAAAAGCAATAAAGAAATGATAGACAGCATCTGACTGGTTGCTATGGGCAACATCACCAGTTCTCTGTTTTAGAAGCTTTAATAAATGTAAAGCTCTCTCTGCACATGTTATATCTGCCCCACCTGCAGTGCACATGGTTTTGCCCAGTAGAGAAAGAGTTTGCTGGTGTGATCAGGTCTGAATTAGGCCCTTGGAAGGCCTGTTGTAAACTCTCCTGAAGAACGCATTATTCTTTCTGTCCTCTCTGGCGATGAGAACAGGAATATATGTCCATTATGTGTCGGCTACATTAGATTAAAAGATTAGTTTGTGTTGATTGCTTTTAGATCTTAATCCTCCAGTGCCGTAATGGATTTAAGTAAATTGGATATATTTCTCCATTTAAAGAGGAATCACAACTTTAAAAGCAAGTCCAGTTCATACATTAAAAGGGATCCCTATAAAGATGTGATTTTGCCGTCGGATTGCTGTGTAGAGGAATTGGTTGGTCACAGCATCTGAACACATTGTAGTTTCCTTTCAAAATCCAAGTCTTGGCTATAGGAAATACTTTTTTTATTGACAAATATATAGAAAGTTTTGTTATCGTCCTATTACATGAGGGACAGGAAAGTTTGTAAGCCTTAGGTTATGCTTCTCTGCTATTTGCCATACCCCAAGGTATGGAGTTATCAGTAAAGCAGATGTGTTATAAATGACATGGGGCTATTAACAAAATGTTTCATAACATGAATGAGGTTTAATGTAAAGTGATCAGATTTAGCTATCGCGGAAGCAGGCCTGGTCCCACCTGTAGCTATGCATTTATAGAACTTTTTTATAGCTTATGTTGTACATTAATTCAGAGGTGGTCGCTATTTTGATTATTTCACAGATGGCGATCTGGGGATGTGATATCACTAGCAGTGTCCCAAACGCTGCAGCATGACTGTCATATATGGCTGGCATTTGGGGGCAGCAACAGACAGTGTTCCAGAGAAAGGGGGTCATGTCGGACCCATTTACTGGATGTGCTGAAGCCAGGGGCTGTGCCCTGGGGTGCAGCTTCACTGGCCCTAGCAGCGTGATTTGTCCGGACATCCTGCGTAACCTCAGGGTTGCTTCGATGTCTGACGGTCATGCAGTTGATCTGATGCTTCATCTTCAGGCTCCGCAGCAGATCAGTGATGCCGGCTGTAGGCGTCTTCTTATTTAAGATGCCTCCAGCAGCTTCAGTATAATTTCGCACAGCCTCTGTGTACAAAGACACAATGGCTGTGCTATAGCGTCCACCCCTGATTCAGCCCCTAAGAGGCTTGAGTTTTGTAAGTACATACAGCACAGTGTACTCTCAGAGTGACCTCCTCCTGTCTCTTAACAATAAAAAGCTGATACAAAGAGCAAATCCAGTGACTGGTTCCAAAATTTGATCCTGCTAAAACCATTTTGTGCTGCCAGTGACACGTGTTAAATGCACAACCTGATTTAAGGTTGTGAGTGGTACACTCGCCTAACTCTTAAATGCAGTGTAAAGCTGGTCGTGCTGAATTTATGGTATACCTTCCAACATTATTAAAATAGGAATGATGACATGGGGCGTGACAGCGACACACTGTGACTGCATCATAGTGGTGGTGCATTGTACTTCTAAAGATATGTCCTTACTCAGCTCTGCGCGACATATTCACTAGAGTGGTGCCAGACCTCACACTCATGTTTTGCAAGTGGGCAGTATATTTGCACTGACGTCACTACTGTATTATACTTAACATTCAAATTCCATTTGCAGATAAGTCGCACAAATATTTGCCTAAAAGTAGCGTCATATTAGGAGAAAAGCATCAAAGAGCGTGAAGACTAATCCAGATTGCTGTCTATACAGGAGAATGACAATGCGGCTAAACATGGAAAAAATCAAGTCATACATACACTATAATTACCTGTGACATACATGACAAACAACAGTGTCTGACAACACGATTTTCCACCTCTAGTTGCATTGTTAGGCTGCTTTAGAGAAAGCAATGTTGATTAGTCTTTGCTACATTTGCGGTAACATTATGCTTCTTTTTGCTAATATTATGTTATTTTTACGCAAATGTGTGTGCAAATTTTCCACCATTGAAAGTGCTATTTTCTTGCATATTTCATGTAGAGGAATAGGCGTGTCTTGAGAGAGCATGCACATTCCGAACAGCCTATAACATGGCGCACCACTGTATCCAGTACTGTAGTGTGAGATTGTAGCAAAGCTTAGTAGGGACACATCTGTGTACTGCCTGGCCATGCCTTACCTCCTTCCCTACCCCAATACCCCTAAGCTGCAACACATACCGGAGACACCTGCTGCAGCAAATGGTCTCTGTAGACCTGACTTTCAGCTTTCCCCAAAGTTGAGACAAACATGCCCACAGCGGATGGTGGGACAGTCAGTGGAAATCGGGATGGCTGGCATGAATGTATGAGCAGGCACTCTATGATCTGCAGCTGTACCCCATGCAGACAGAGCAACATGGTTTGCCATTTGGCAAAATTTGCAACAAACTGATAGTGAGCCGCATAGCAGGTAGTTTCATAGGGTCTAAATCAGAGGTGGACGCAGATCATGTGCGGCTGTGATATCTCATTGATTCGCCAGTGCGAAACTATGCAAATGCCTGTTCAAGCAGTCCCCCTGTGCATTACCATGCGACGGACTAAGCAAACCCTGCGACGCCACCTTGCATATCTGAGTAATGCTCAAGTGCACTGGTGGATTCCATTATTCCACCATCGGCGCAACATAGACTCCTCGAACAGCCCCTGCCTGGTGCAGAGTCTCCCTTGTAACTCTGTTAAGAAATGGCCACTGTGTCGCAGCTACATCCTGAAACATGCCTGAGGTACTCTGGTTACACCCACACAACACCTCCTCTTTTTCCAAAGACTTAGGTCCCTTCCCAGTCTCCACCCTGAGTACCCATGGATCGCAGAAGCTGTCTCAGGTAACAGCGATGTCGTATGCAAATGTGTATTCCATGGCACACCCTGGTCCGCTGTGCGCAGTAAGGGTTGCCCAGACAGTGAGCGCATGCGCAGTAGCATATAATCGCTCAACTACGGAAACATCACTACAGCAGCCACCTCTGAACCAAGCTCACAGTCAGGCAGTTTACATGTGACACTGCAAATAACATCCTACCGCAACACAGAATAAAAGCTAAACAGTTCCGGACATGTTTATTTCTATTATAATTATAAATGTTATATATTGATAACTTACATTATTTTTTGCATTTAGTACTATTTGCTCTTGAATGCTCTTCTTTTGTGTAATTATAACATTGTGACACTAACCTCTGCTCTTGTTTCTATGCCTCCGCTAAAGATGGGCCAATCAAGCTGTTCTGTAGGTTTTCTTGGTTCTATCTTACAATTTGCGTTTGCCATCCTTTTGCTGTGTTGTAATCAACTATGGCCCAGATTTATCAAGCCTTGGAGAGTGGTAAATTGCATAGTGATAAAGTACCAGCCAGTCAGCTCCTAGCTGTCATTTTTCAAACACTGGGGTCTATTTACTAAGCCTTAGACGGACATAAAGTGGACGGAGATAAAGTACCAGCCAACCATCTCCTAGCTGTCATTTTTCAAACACAGCCTGTGACATGGCAGTTAGGAGCTGATTGGCTGGTACTTTACCTCCATGCACTTTATCTTCGTGCAAGGCTTAGTAAATAGATCGTCTGTAACATGGCAGTTAGGAGCTGATTGGTTTATACTTTATCACCATGCAGTTTATCACTCTCCAAGGCTTGATAAATCTGGGCCATATACGTGTAACTTCTTGTCCCATGAAACATGTTAATATGTGTTTGCTAATAGATGTAAATGAATTGAAAATGAACATATTGAAATATGCACACATATATATGTAACTATCCCCTACCACGACAGAACCTGAGAACTTTATGCTGCTTGTGCCTGTGCTATGCCGCTAAGCACAAGCTATTGCTTTCTATTACCATGCATGCAATAAACCTAAAGGCAGGAAACATTCTGAGCACTGGAAATATAACTCACCCCTCTCATGATAACAGAATTATCTCAAATATATATAGTTCTCATAAAGATTTACATATATGTTTATGAATGGCATTCCTTTTTTTTTTTAGTTAACTTGTGTTTAATTACATTTTATGAATGTAGAGGTATGCAATATTTTATATTAGATTAATTAATTATACTTGCAAATTGCAGTTGCACCACTCCAATTATAAACCCATGCTTTTGATTTTATTAATATTATAATGTAAAGGAAGCATTAATATAATTAAATTCCTATTGGCAGTCACAAGCACCGAAATGATACCAGTTCCATAACATTAGTAACTCTTTTTTATTATATGGAAAGAAAACCTCTGATGAGTATATGGAAATGTGGCCATAGTATTACATAAGTAATTGGAGAATGCAGATGACATTATACATTATACTTTTTTTTAAAGAAACCCTTTTCCCACAACAACCACCCCACAGCCTGTACTGGGTGATTAAAGCAGACTGTAATCTTTGCATAATTAAAGAAATCCTGAAAACCTGAGCTGTTGGGGTATGTGTGGACCAGATTTTGGATACACTGCTTCTGCTGATTGGAGAAGACACAGAAGCCATCCTGGTCACTGTTAGTGATAGGTTTCCTCAGTACGCTACTTATGGTCTAACTCAGCCTTGGAGACATGCTGTGTGCAGCTGCTGCTGGAATGTCTCCTTACTAGATGGGAGGGGGCTTAATTAAAGAAAATAGAATATTTGCCTGGAATTCACCTAAGAGCCCACTAATTTAAGCCAGAGCAATATTTTATCACCTACGAGTATACTATTTCAAAATGACCATTTTCTGGATAGTGTCCCTATATTGAGTTCAATATTTCTGCTGTTACTATGGTAACAGGGTAGAACGTAGGAATAACTTTTCAGCAGTGCTGTCAAGCAGTGACCTGAGTTGAATGAGCAAGAAATAAATACATGTCCTCCTGTAATAAGCCCTCTGCCTACCGTCCATGCATGCCTTGCAGAAACCTGCATCAGTTCACCTTTGTTAGTAAATGTGCTGAACTGCAGTTTAGAATTTCTTTCTTTTTTTTTTTTAAGTATCATTGGTAATTGAAATAAATATGATTCAACCATTCAGCATCCACGCTGTTATCTCTTATACATTTGTTTGTTTGTATGTATATATGTGTGTGCGTCCTGTTTTGAAGCTGATGCAATGTTATAACATATCTGTCCATTGCTTTTGATGTCCAGCTGTGAAAATTAAGAAGCCGATCAAGACAAAGTTCAGGATGCCGGTATTCAACTGGGTAGCTCTGAAACCGAACCAGATCAATGGAACAGTGTTCAATGAAATCGACGATGAGAGGATACTGGAGGTAATGAATGGCAGTAATGGGCCGTGGTTACACAGGTTATAGGTTAGGGCCAGTGGAATTGTTGAGTTCTTATCAACTTATTCTTATAATAATGCAAGTTTAGCTCACTAAGGGGTCTATTTACTAAGCCTTGGATGGAGATAAAGTCGATGGAGATTAAGTTCCAGCCATGGGTGCTATGTCACAGGCTGGGTTTGAAAAATGTCAGTTAGTAGCTGGTTATCTGGTACTTTATCTCCAGCGACTTTATCTCCGTCCAAGTCTTAGTAAATAGAGCCCTAAATATTTATATGGAGTCCTACAGACAAGCGTTGATTTTACATGTCCAATACATTATTTATAAACCATTATAAGCGCACTTTAATAACGATAGTGCTAAAAATAATATAAACCGATTAACCTGAACACACCGACTTTCTGACAAGCAATTGATTGCTTTACTCTCATTTCAGCTCTGCTTTCAGAATTGAACAAAATATCATGAGGTTCTGCGGGAATCCTAATTAGTACATAATACACTATGCTGCAGGGGTTCCTTTCAGAACATGGACCATAGAGAACAAATTGCAAGGTTTCATTCATTCTAGATTTTAATAAACCTTTTTATCTTCTACAGCAGCCACAAAATCTAAATAGGATTAAATATACAAGCATAACTCTTATAAGTATCAGAAATAGCAATATCTCAGCAGCAGTGTTTTCCCTATGAACAAGGAACGTCTAGTCTGTAAGGGACATTGGTTGCACATCTACTTGTGGGGGCTAATGTACATGTGGTAGGAGTTGCTATCACCACTGCTGAGTCACTTACAGTCTGATTCCGGACTGCATCCGTCGTCGCAGAACTGCTCCTGTACATGCGCCAATAATTGGCACTTTGTGACATGAAAAGCAATTACAATCAGACCTAAATGAGGTGCATGGTGCGATGCCAGGTGATGCAGTCAGATTGAAGGTTTGTAAAACTGAAGGATACAGTGTACAGACCCGTATGATAAAAGCGTTATTATTTTCACAAGTTGCAGCTGGGGTACAAATAACGCACGCACCGCGAGTATCGTTATTGTGGTCATATGCCTGATTCAGAGGTATACGAAATGTTGATATTTGCGCAGCTGAGGGATTTTTTGTACTGTGCATGCGTCAGTCGCATTGCGCAGTGCGGCAGTTGATTAGCGAAGGCGGACGCAGTGAGCATTTATTCACAAACTGACAGGTGACCATTTTGGGGGGGGGGGGGGGGTGTCAGCCTGTGACTGCGCCGCTGTATGCAGGTGTTAAGGCTCCGGCGGCTTAGGGTTGCTCCAGGGTCCATTGGTGCGACTGATGGTGCATTTATGTACGCAAGCGGTGGATCTGAGATGCTGCAGGTGGCCGTCTCTATACAAATACCCGCAGCTGAGGCATTAGCATATGTTTGCAGATTTGCTGCGTATAGAATTGCAGTCACAATGGCATTTGTGTCACCTCTGATTCAGGCCCTGTGTTAGAATCAGTAATCCCTACTTGTATGCAAAGTGGCTGCAGCTATGGCGTATGCAATGCAACACTGGTAACACTCTACAGGCTGGTGTGAAATGTAAAGTAGCCTAAGGGGTATATTCAATTGAAGTCGAAACTGCCGTCTTGTCGGAAAGACGGCAGTTTTCGACTTTTTCATGTCGGAAAGGGGTTCCGACCTATTTAATCCCCGGCTTTTTTATCCAACAAGTCGGGGAATTCGACTTGTCGGAAAGCACGTGGATCGACGGAATAGCTGCCGAACCGCATGCTTCTGTCGGAAACGGGGCCAATTCCGACAGGTTTTGGCCCTGTTTCCGACCATCTCAATTGACTTTAAAAAAAGTTGGATTGAGATGAGGAAGCTGAGAGGAGGAGAGAGGTGAGACAGGGGAGAGCCGCGGGGAGACGGGGGAGAGCTGCGGCTACAGCACAGCATATGCAGGAGGATATGGCACAGTCGCCGCTCACGGTAGCATCCACCCGGCTCCAGCAAGCGATGTCTTGCTTGCTGGAGCCGGGTAGACGCTGCCGTGAGTTCTGGCGGCAGTGCCACATCCTCCTACAACGCTGCTGTAGCGCTGATCTCCCCCGTCACGGCTCCCTCATCTCAATTCAACTTTTTTTAAAGTCGGATTGAGATGGTCATTGAATAGCCCATGTCGGATCCATTCCGACACATGCATGTCGGAATGGATCCGACTTCAATTGAATATACCCCTAAGTGTATTGCTCACAGCTAAATATCTAGGAGATTAAAAATGGCAAACGTTATTGTGTGTGAACTTTTACATATACTGATGTGTCCTCCTACATCTTTGCTCGTTACATTTAACGCGCGAGTGCCGTGTGACTCCATGTATTTGCATACAAAATGCTATGCTACAGTGTTTTCATGAAAAATGCTGTAACGTGACATTTCAGATACAGGGCCTAATTCTGAGGTGATCGCAGCAGCAAGTTTGTTAGCAATTGGGCAAAACCATGGGGGTAATTCCAAGTTGATCGCAGCAGGATTTTTGTTAGCAATTGGGCAAAACCATGTGCACTGCAGGGGAGGCAGATATAACATGTGCAGAGAGAGTTAGATTTGGGTGGGTTATTTTGTTTCTGTGCAGGGTAAATACTGGCTGCTTTATTTTTACACTGCAAATTAGATTGCAGATTGAACACACCCCACCCAAATCTAACTCTCTCTGCACATGTTATATCTGCCTCCCCTGCAGTGCACATGGTTTTGCCCAATTGCTATCAAAAATCCTGCTGCGATCAACTTGGAATTACCCCCCATGTGCACTGCAGGGGAGGCAAATATAACATGTGCAGAGAGAGTAAGATTTGGGTGGGGTGTATTCAAACTGAAATGTGAATTGCAGTGTAAAAATAAAGCAGCCAGTATTTACCCTGCACAGAAACAAAATAACCCACCCAAATCTAATTCTTTCTGCAAATGTTATATCTGCCCCCCCTGCAGTGCACATGGTTTTGCCCAATTGCTAACAAACTTGCTGCTGCGATCAACTCAGAATTACCCCCACAGATAGAGCCGCAATTACACACAGAATATAGGCATGCTGCTTATCATTTTAATCAGCAGAAGCTGCTTGTGTGTCATATTACATTACTTTGCGTCTAAGATGCATTTTGCGCAAAAAAACCCTCTCTGCGTTACCGAGTCCCGACACGGCATGGCGCGACTTCAAGGGCTGTTTAGCGTGACTGCAGCAAAGACGTAAGAGGTCACATAAGTACATAAATATTACAACATCTCTTTTTATACCGGATCAATTTTGATTTAAAGGAAATATCTACCTTTAGGGAATATTACTTCCAGGCAGACTTGTTTGTTTTCTCTGCCCCCGGATTCACTGACAAGTCTGTGGGTGTGAACACATTTGTGTCCAATGCTCAGACCTGAGGCTTCGAATATGAAAATAAATCTTCCTGGTCTACAGGAATCTCTGAAGGTGAAGATGCCCTTTAAATCTTCTGTTCCTTTTAAAGGTAAAAGATTCCAGATGCAGATTAAATATTGTTCTTATATCATAGGGGAAAGAGGTTGTTACTGTGTATCCAGGACGTTCTGTACTAATATGTGTCAGTATGGTGAGATTAGAAGCTATTCAACACACAATCATTTCTCCTTTTAGGATTTAAATGTTGATGAGTTTGAGGAAATCTTCAAGACAAAAGCCCAGGGACCAGCCATTGATGTCAGCTCCAGCAAGCAAAAAACAGCACCTAAAGGCTCCAACAAGGTGACATTACTAGAAGCCAACAGAGCCAAAAACCTGGCGATCACCTTGAGAAAAGCAGGAAAGACGGCGGAGGAGATCTGCCGGGCTATCCAACAGTAAGTACTGACCCTTTCAGTAAAACTAATGGGGATTGGGTAAAAACAGGAACGGTCTGGACCCTGGAACACCGGACCGGCTTCCTGCAGCGACCTTTGTCACTGTGGAGCTTGTAGTGCGACTACCATCCGTGGCGTGTCCTGTCTGGAAAGGTGTTACTGGGGAGTCGGGGTGGGAGAGATTACAGCTTTACTGCATTGTCCGGAACATTCCAGCTTGCATCCCATCCTCTGGACCAGATTCATAGATGATATATTCTTCATCTGGAAGGGAGATGAAGAATCACTCAAAAGTTTCAATATACACCTCAATCAGAACGATCGGAATCTCAAACTCACCACCACATATAGCAAGGAAAAAGTACAATTTTTAGATCTCAACATTTTCATAGATGAAGATCGAATACACACAAACACTTACAATAAAACTGTCGACGTGAACAGTTATATACTAGCCACCAGTGGGCATCATCCGACATGGCTCAATGGCATACCAATGGGACAATTTAAAAGACTTCGTAGAAACTGTTCCAAAATGAGTGATTATGAAACACAGGGGAAGGTTTTGAGTGACAGATTTAAGGGAAAAAACTACCACACCGAGACAGTACAAGTAGCCTTCGAAACAGCAAAAAAGATAGAGAGGCCCGCACTCCTTAACTACAAAGAGAAGCCAAAACAGATGACACAAATCGAAGAACCACTGTTCATAACACAATATTCAGACCAAGCCCATCAGATCAAAAAGATCATCACAAAACACTGGCAGATATTATTGCAAGATGACAATTTAGCTAAAGTTCTACCCCCTAACCCCAAAGTCATCTATCGAAAGGCTCCTGACATAAAGAAAAAACTAACACACAGCCACATACCGCCACCAAATCAGATACAAACCACAATAGATGGGTCACAGAACAAAGGAGGTTTTTACCATTGTGGGACCTGCTCAGGTTGCCATATGGTAACAGCAAGAAGCACATTACCCACTATCATGAAACAATCTGCAACTAACTCATACAGTTACAAAATCAAAGACAGAATCACATGCCACAGCAAAGGCATCATATACTTACTAGAATGTCCATGTAAGTTACAGTATATAGGGAGAACCGTCCGACCACTGAAAATCAGAATCAGTGAACACATTCGCAATATTAAACGAAAAACAGAAGATCATCCGCTCTCATTACACTTTAGAGACCATCATGAATCAAATCCCGCATTACTAAAGTTTACGGGGCTGAAAGAAATCAAGAAGAACTGGAGGGGAGGGGATTATATACAAAAAATAAATAAAGAAGAGTTACGTTTAATAATCTCCTTTGGCACACTAGCACCAAAAGGGTTAAACATTGATAATGAAATAAGGTCTATCATCTGCAAGTAGAACCAATCATTTAGTATACAGATATCCAATACCCAGAAAAAGCCCACAGGGAACATAGGATTATAAACCACTACAAAGTAGGAAAGTTATATATATCCCAGATATTTCATAACAATACCAAAGAATCCACTTTACCATAATTGTTGACACTCAAGAAACATCTTGAATTTTTTAAAAGCTCCGTGATCAGATAGCATACTAACAAGCCACATACCATTGCCACATAAAAAAAAAAGGGAATTTCATTTGCATTGCCATGTTTTCATACTTTCCCTGTTTCTGAAACTCACAAATGGGACAGATTGCAGGAACATGTGATCTGCCCCCTGCAATACTGACAACCTCAACCACCAATCAAAAAAAATAAAAAAATAAAAAATCATTTGCATTGCCATGTTTTCATACTTTCCCTGTTTCTGAAACTCACAAATGGGACAGATTGCAGGAACATGTGATCTGCCCCCTGCAATACTGACAACCTCAACCACCAATCAAATCAGTGGAACAAAGGAGGAACTGATGCTGGTCTCGCCCGCAAGCCAGTTTAACATCCAATACTGACAACCTCAACCACCAATCAAATCAGTGGAACAAAGGAGGAACTGATGCTGGTCCCGCCCGCAAGCCATTTTAACATCCACCACTATCAGAACACTGCAAAGACTCCCAGAGGAAGACCGATCCGGTTGAAACGCGTTGGAGGAGACGACTAAGAGACATCAAACCATTGGAGGACAGGAGAGTGCTGTGAGACCCTCGGACCTACGGCGCAGACATCGGTAAGCAGTACAAATGGACGGGCAGCAGGAGGACCACACAGGTGAGTACTCCGTTGTGGGGAGGTGCAACACTGCCACAGGCTCTGTTTAGATCCTGCGGCTGAACTCCCCCCCACGCGAACACAACCAACCCAGCGAGCGGCGCAGGCACACGGGGAGATCCCTAACAGGACGAACCGGAGAGCGGGTGCGCGAGCTGAGGGACGAGTCTGTCCGGAGCTGCCAGGAGGTTCCCGCTGCCCCCCGCACCTGTACATCTTACAAGTACGGCCGCAACGATAGTGCACGAATACCTGACTTCCACACGCAGAGGTACGGGACGCCGTCCTCTGCAACTATATGAATCTAATTACTAAAGACAGATTTTTAAAGCCCACGCAGTCCGGTCAGGACTAGAGACATTTCCACTGGAAAATCTATATTTGACTTTTAAAGCAACACAGCCAGATTTAATCATTACATATATATATATTTTTTCCAGCCCATTGGCCTTTGTGTCAGAACACACACGCCAAGAACCTAAAGGATTTAATCACCAATTTGAGTGATTAAAGGAATGAGTAAAACAGGTGCTCCCCGTGGAGCACACATTGTGATTACCACCCTTTTTCATGTTCAACAATATTTATCTGCACTGTTTCATTATATTGAGTGTCATATTTGATACATGTGAAAGTAAAACACACCTTTATATAAGTATCCATTTGCATCATTTCACGAGTACTCAAACTGTAGGGGATGAGCGCAGTCAGGTGAAAACCAGATATCCATATTGAACCAAAGGGCAAGGACACCCTTTTGACTAGCAGCACATCCCATACAGTAAAACCACCCCAGTGCGCAGATTACCTCCCTTTTTGTTAATTGGGTAAAAACAGGAACGGTCTGGACCCTGGAACACCGGACCGGCTTCCTGCAGCGACCTTTGTCACTGTGGAGCTTGTAGTGCGACTACCATCCGTGGCGTGTCCTGTCTGGAAAGGTGTTACTGGGGAGTCGGGGTGGGAGAGATTACAGCTTTACTGTATGGTCCGGAACATTCCAGCTTGCATCCCATCCTACACTACAAGCTCCACAGAGGCAGAGGTGTCTGCAGGAAGGCAGTCTGGAACGGCATTCCAGGGTCTGGACTGTTCAGTAAGCAGACTGCTTAGAGTTGTTTTTCAATGCTCCGCTAACCTGACACAATTTAGACAGCAACTGTCTCACAGTAAATAACAAATAGATTTCCCTTCCGATATATAGTAGAATGCGCCTCTCTCTCTTTGTGGAAAAGTCATGGCTTTCTGTATTTTTGCTTAGCTGCATTAATCAACATTCTACAGTAAATCAAGAAATAAATTAGCCTTAACTACTGCTGAGCTTATATGTTTTTTTCTCTGCCGAGAGCAGGGGTGAAACTAAATCTCAAGGGGAAAAGAAAAAGGGAGTGCTAGTGGATAACCCGAGGCTTCTTCCTTTTTTCCCCCCATGCTAAATTATCAATTAAATCATTGAATACTGGCATAAAGCTAAGTAGGCTCTCAAATGTTGGGTTATCCTTTAATCTGCCATAAAATGAGGTGACCTGTTTATGTTGCAAGATTGTTTCTAAACATACCTTGATCGTGCATTATTTATTTCTCAACTAATTATCTAATTATCCTGCAACCTTTATAAAGTAATTTTTATTCAGTAGTCTGGAGAGTAAGGTACAGACATTGCAGAACAAAATCATATCGCAAACATTACATCCATTCATATTGAATTACAGCCATGTTTTACACATATCTAACATCAATGGGATATCAGAATATTTTCAATAAGGATGTATATTAGGATTTCCTAATGTTCAGACTGTCATGATCTACAAAGTCCGCGACCAGCTATATTAGTCTTCATTATTTTTTAATATTTAAACCCGCAACCAAAACTATAAGAAAATAACAAACAACCAAAGAAAGGGCAAGGGAGGCAAAATTGAGAAGGAGATTTTGATTCAGGGCTCCATTAGTCATACACATAAATAAGTATATGGGCTCGCAGGGCCCAGCCGTCGTCGTCTCAGTAGGCATCAGGCACATTAGGTTATTGACATGCTTGCACTTCAGTGTCTACTATATTTGGGGAACAAGATGAGAGTGGGGGGAATCTAGCCATGGAGACCAAACTCTTTCAAACTTAGCTGATGCACCTTGCTTCATGTAGATGTATCTTTCCTTAATTATAGTGTCATTAATTAAGGCCTTAAGTGCGGATATTAACGGACCTTTGGGGGCCATCCACATTCTTGCAATGCAAACCTTAGCCAAGGCACATACATTTAGAGCATAGAGACCCCTTGAAACAGACTCAGGAGCAAGGCACCCCATTCCCAATATACAGAATTGTGGGGTAAGCAGTCCGCCAGGCACTCCCGTACTCTCCAGAATTGACCCGACCCCCGACCAGAACACCCTCAACCTCGGGCAGTCCCACACTAGATGCCAGTATGTTCCCACCGCCCCCCCACACTTAGGACAGAGATTAGATCTGCCCGTCCCAAACGCAGCCAGTCTAGCTGGAGTCATATATGTTCTGTGTAAAATGAAGAATTGAATCTGCTGATATCTAAGGGACTTGGTAACCTTAGCAGGGTATTCTAAAGCGAGGGCCCAGTCCTCCTCATCTATTAGACCCAAATCCTCCTCCCACTTTCCACGGAGACGCGTCAAAGGGTCCGCATGGAGCTTGGTAAGAAGATATCCATACGCAAGTGAGACCATCTTAGCCTGACCCAAAGTGGTCACAAATGTCTTGATGGGAAATGGGAGGATTCGCGGAGGTGATTCAGCAAATTGGGTCTGGAGGGCATGACGAAGCTGGAGGTATCTGAAGAAGTAGGAATTGGGTAGGTCAAACTCATCCCTCAGTTGTTGAAAGGATTTTAATGTATTATCTAGATAGAGTTGAGAGACAGATATCACCGATCTAGGGGCCCAAACCTCCCGTCCCTCAAGTGCATGCAGTTCAGGGAGCCAGTCAGAGTACCACAAGGGGGTATCCGGGTCTAGGTCGTCATATCTCAAGAGGTCTCTCAGGGCCCGCCAAATCTTTAGGGCCTGAAAAATGATAGGGGGAAGAAACCTAGCTATGCTCCCACTCAGTAACACCTGCATAGGAGAGAGGTAGGGAAAGTAACAACGGATAAACTCATAATGCAAAGAGTCTGTCTCCAAGTTTTGTGCCCATGTAGTGATATGAGTCAGCTGAGCAGCGAAGTAATATATCTGAAAGTTAGGTAGAGCCAGGCCGCCGTCAGATCTCTGTCTGGTAAGGGTATTTAGCTGTATCCTAGGTCTTTTATTAGCCCAGATCAGTGAGGACAGAACGCTATTCAATTTTCTAAAGAATGTTGGATAGATATACACCGGGGATTGGAGAATAATATACAGGAGTTTGGGGAGTATAATCATTTTAATGAGATTAACCCTGCCAGAGACCGTTAGTGGAAGCTTACACCAAGTCTTAATTTTGCCCATGACCCACTGCGTGGTCGGATCCAGATTCAGGGGGACAAAATCAGAAGGGTCATTAGTTATTTGGATTCCAAGGTACTTAAATTGTACCGTCCAACTCAAAGGCAGGGGGATTCCGGGAACAGTAGGAGGGGGGCCTATGACTGGCATAATGTATGATTTAGGCCAGTTAATTCTAAGGCCCGAATGATCTCCAAAGCTTTCTATCACACGCAGCAGGACGGGCATCGACCTGGTGTAATCCTGCAAAAACAACAACATGTCATCGGCATATAGAGCTATCCTATCTTCACGTGAACCTGTACATATTCCCACAATGTCCGGGTGCGATCTAATCAAGCATGCCAGGGGCTCGATGGCCAAGGCAAACAGCGTAGGGGATAGGGGGCAACCCTGCCTAGTACCTCGGGTCAATTGAAAAGATGGGGACACATAACCGTTCACCAAGATCCTGGCAGTTGGATGTTGATACAATAGTTTAATCCATTTTATATAATTGGGTCCAAATCCCATACGAGCCAACACCTCCCACAAATAAGCCCACTCAATGCTGTCAAAGGCCTTGGCCGCGTCCAGCGAGACCACAGCCGAGTCAGAAGGGGGTCCGTGCGGGAGCTGTAGAATGGTATATAGTCTACGTAAATTGATGGACGTGGACTTTCCTGGCATGAAGCCAGTCTGGTCCGGGTGAATTAGGGAGGTTATCACTGAGTTGAGCCGTATTGCCAATATCTTTGCCAGGATCTTGGCATCGGTGGGAATCAGGGAAATCGGCCTATAGGAGTCCAGAGATTTAGGGTCTTTACCGGGTTTTGGAATCACTATTATGACTGCCTCTGACATGGAGGGGGGGAGATCGTTATTGGCAAATATATCTAAGTACAGGGCATGCAGCCTGGGGCCAAAAAAATCAATATGATTCTTGTATACCTCAGAGGGAATTCCGTCACATCCCGGAGCCTTGCCATTAGGGGACATACCAATGGCCGCAGTCACCTCCTCTAGCGTTAAAGGTGCCTCCAGCAGCTCGCAGGCCTCAGAGGAGAGTGTGGGCAGCGGAACACCCCCCATGTAGCATGAAAGATCCGAAGTGGAGCGCTGCAGCTGTGAATTATAAACCTCAGAGAAGTAAGATCGAAATAACAGCGCAATGTCCGGTGTGGTGTCTACAAGAGAGCCATCCGCTCCGGACATTTGGGTGATCGTGGTGCCAGGACGATCGTAATGTATAAGACGGGCCAGGAGGCCCCCCGTCCTATCAGCCTGCATATATATATTAGTAGCTTTAAAAAGAAGGGAGCGAGAGTTTCTATCGGACAGGTGGGCCAACCAAACTGACTGAGCCGTCAGCCATCGTGTCTTTGTCGCGGGGGCGCTGTCAGCCAAATATTGGGACTCTAAGTCCCTAGCATCTTTTTCAAGGGCCTGTTCTCTCTCCCTAGAGGCCATTTTATGAGCCGCTATGCGTCCAATATATGAACCTCTCAAAAACGCCTTAAACGAGTCCCAAACTACTGTACCCGGGGCAGACCCTACATTGTCGCCAAAGTACCCCTCCCATTGAGTCTCCAGGTCACTGCAGTCCCCCAGCTGGGTCAGCCAAGAGGGGTGCAATTTCCAATAGGAGTGCCCCCTCTGACTTTCCACAGCAAGAGTCATCATCAGAGGGGAGTGGTCGGAAACCCCTCGAGCCTCGTAGTGGACGTCAATTATCCTAGGGACTAGGGTAGGGGACACCAGCATCAGGTCAATTCTGGAGAAGGAGCCATGAGTGCTGGAGAAGCAGGAGAACTGACGAACCGCGGGATGACGAAGTCGCCACACATCTACCCATTGCAAAGTATTCAAAAAATCCGCAAACTTGGTAGGACCTCCTCCCACCAGCGCAGCCTGTGGGGAGTGCCATCGGTCTATAGACAGATCCAGGACGTTATTAAAATCCCCCAAGCAAATCACTGGGGTATTAGGGGAGGGGGCTATGAAGGACGCAGCTTGTTGCAGCACATTATATGAGAACGGGGGGGGGACATACACTGCCAAGATGTAATATGGCTGGGAGTTCAGCTTACACTCTATAAATACATATCTTCCATACGGGTCAGTTTTAAGTGATATCAACTCGAACTGCACTGTCTTTTTAATCAGTACGGAGACACCTCTAGAAAAGGAGGAGTGGGAGGCATGATATGCCCAGCCCACCCAGGCCCGTCGTAAGGACAGTAACCTATGTCCCTCCAAGTGGGTCTCGCTGAGGCATGCAATATCCGGGTCATATTTCTTAATCATATTAAGTACCAAGGAACGTTTGATGTTGTTATTCAGACCTCGAACATTCCATGCCAGAATTTTCAGATTAATCATAACCCCCTATAAGCTCTATACACCTCCCGGATGGATCTCTCCCAGAATACATTTTGAGTATAGGCATTATCAACACCCACAAAACATGACGTATATGAGCCCTGCGTTGTAAGCCATAGCATCTGAATATAAAACATCCTTGCCTCAGTAAATACTTAAATAAGAAAAATAAGAAACTAAAGAAAAAAATAAAACCCCAAAAACAGCAAAAGGAGGCGCAACTAGCAGCTTCCCAATTAACCATTCCCTCCCCGTATACCACCCCGAACTTCGGCATACTTATATCCCGAACAATCAAGCTAACTACCAAGCGCTAGGAAGGCTAGATTCTCAACTGAACCTCCGACCTTCTCTGACCAACGCCGCTTGGCCGTGCAAGTCTTGAGCCACCAATGCAAAGAGGGGGGGCTCCCCGAACCATGATCAAGCCTTCGGTAGACCAAGTCCCGGGCTGTTTTCATAGGAGATCAGTCCGGAGCCAGTTGCCGAGCACCCGGTGCATATCTGTCCAGCCACTGGGCCGCCTCTCTAGGGGAGTTGAAAAACTTGGTCTCCCCATCCGCCACGACTCGGAGCCTCGAGGGAAACAGCATGGAATATGAAATGTTGAGGTCTCGCAGCCGTCTTTTGATGGGCATAAACTGGGCACGGTCCTTCTGAACGTCTGCGGCAAAGTCCGGGAAGGCCGATACCTTGATTCCATTGCGGACCAGCGGGCCCTTCGTGCGACCTAAGCGGAGAACTGAGTCACGGTCTTTATAGTGCAGGAATTTAGCGATGAAGGTGCGAGGAGGAGCACCTGGGGGTAAAGGGCGAGACGGTATCCTATGTGCTCGCTCCACCGTAAAATGGGCCGTAAAGGACTCAGCGCCATACAGTTCTTTAAGCCAGGATTCAAGAAATTCCTCCGGCTGCGAACCCTCTTCCTTTTCAGGCAGGCCTACGAATCTGACGTTGTTCCTACGCAGCCGTCCCTCCATGTCTAAGAGCTTGGTTTGAAGTGAGGAGACCTGCTGGGTCACCACAGATACAGACTGCTTAAGGGGGCCACATAAATCTTCCAGGTTGGAGACCCGTGTCTCCGCCTCACCCACTCGCTCTCGGATACGTTGTACATCTTGGCGGAGCAAGGAGAGATCGCACTGCACCTTCTCCATCTTATCGGAGAGACGTTGTTCACTGCCGGCTATAGCCTCGAGCACTTGTTGGATAGACGGCGCCCCCACTGCCTCCGGGGAATTAGCCGCTGTCTCAGGAGGGGAGGTCGAATGTATTGGAGAGGCTTCATGAGAGGGAGCCGGTGCAGCCCTAGAGTTGGGTTGTCTGGTGAATTTTTCAAGTTTGGCCGCGGCCGCACTCCGGCCGCCTCCCACCATGTTGAGCGGGACCAGTCACACTCTTCCCAGAGTAATGTTATAGTATAGGGTTGAAGCAAGATAATGGATGCAGCCAGGCCACGTATAATCAGTGGCGGGAATCAACCGCGTCCAGTAAATATGTCAGAGTGATAAAGTAGGATGATGGTACGTAGTACACTGTGGGAGAATGATGCAGCACAGCAATGTAGGCAGATCTGATCTATGTGCAGTTCCTGTATGTTATATTGGAAGGGCCGTGCAATATAAATAGCTGACTTCGTCTCCAATCTCAGGTAGGTATTAGCATAGTTATTAGGATAGTAGTAGTAGGAGAGATCAGAGTGTGGTAAACAGATCTTGTGTGCATAAATAGATCACTGGGCAGCACAGATGAGAGCAGCCCTTTCAAGCATGTAGATCAGTTTCCCTTCTCACAAAATGGCCGCAGTGTCTTTTCCCCTTCCCCAGAAGTACCCTTTATTTTTCTCCTCTTCTCCGGGTATTAGAGCTCCGGGCCTCAGCCTATCTAGGAGAGGAGAGGCACCTTCCACCCCCCAGGCTTTTTAGGGTGCTTGTAGGTGTTATTGTCCCGTCGCTCGAGCTCCGCTGTTTTCCGCGGCCGAGGGCGCCGAAATCGAGGCCGGGGATGCAGAGGAGGGCTAGGCCGCAGGGCCGGAAGTCAGCCGGCGCCGTCCCTCGAGTCCCGGAGACCGCGACAAACGGCGTCCCGGATCGCACGGCAGTACAGGGGAGGTATGCAGCCCGGGCAGGCTCACCAGGAGGGTCAGGATGGGTAACAGGAGAAGTTTGTTCGGGGAGCTCCCGAGATCCGCTCCCTACTCCGTTGCTGCCGTGGCCACGCCCCCATCCTGCAACCTTTATACATGGAGAATCTGTTTATTTTTCCTCAATTATGGATTGGCCAAACATCCAGCAATTGGGCAACTGCATGAGAACATTTTAAGATAAAGGGGTAAATTTACTAAGATAGGAGTTCTATTTAAGATGGGATGTTGCCCATAGCAACCAATCAGATTCCAGGTTTTATCTTCTAGAAGGTGCTAGATAAATGAGAAGTAGAATCTGATTGGTTGCTATGGCCAACATCCCATCTTAAATAGAACTTCCATCTTAGTAAATTTATCCCAAAGTTGCTAAAGATGATCATAGATCACCTGTAAAAGAGAATGTTTAGTACATTTTCTAATGGAAGGTGTACAGTATCAAGCCTTTGGGAGAGATCAGAGCCGGATTAAGGAGGGGGCCCTGGGGGTACGAACCCCGGTTTCCCCTTTCCAAAAGGGCCCCCTGCCACACCACAGATCGGATCTCTCTTCCGATCCGATCTGCGGTGATACGCTCCCGTCCCACCTCACTGCAGCGGCAGCCGCATAGACAGGACAGCTGAGCTGAGCGACGGCTCAGCTGTCCAATAATGTATGAATGAAGCAGCCCGCCGCTCAGTCATTGGCTGGACGTGCAAGCTGCAGGGCAGGAGGGATCCCTAGCAGCGTGGCATGTGTCTATGTTCTACTTGGGGAGGCTGTGTCGCCAGCAGAGTAAGGCTGGCTGTATAAAAAGTAAGACTGTATTTGTATACACACACATATATATATATATATATATAAAACCATATATATATAAAACCATATATATATAAAACCATATATATATATATATATATATATATATGTATATGCAAAGCAGTCAGCGGCACTCACGGCTCCCACACAGGGAAATGATGAGACACAGTCAATGTGTGGTCAACGTTTCAATGTTGTTCAAATAAACATTTTCTTCAGGACATAAAAGACAAACAATTACAGTACATACCTTTATACCCGTCCGAGGAAGTCCGTGGCGCCCGCCGTCCGCCGGGTCTCAGTCCATCAGTGATGAAGTCACGGAGCCGCGCCGGCCGCAGCGTCACGGAGAACCCCGGACCACCTCTGTGAACAAATAGCAGCGTAAGCTGTATAGTGCATAACAAGGCTGTTGCACTTCAATGTTTGAGATTAGCTTGGATAAATTGCAACATTTTGAGCACATAAAGTGACTGGATAGAGCAACATGTGTTAGCATATATGGATACAAAGTAATACACAAAGTACTTGAAGCTGTAGTTATGTGAATGGGAACTTAAAATGTTCACCTGCTGATGCATGCTGTTGACTCTTAAGAAAAACTAATTAAAAAAATTAAATTATGTCACAGGAAAAAACTGCTATGTTATATCTTGGTCCATAATAATAAATTGCTTGGTTTATAGAAGAACACAGTTAAAACACAATAGAGAACCGTATATTGGAATCATACAATAAAAGATCAAAATATGTAACGTTCGTTAAGCCCTTTGGGCGACAAAGTGTCCAGTAGGAAAATCCATCTGGATTTTCCTACTGGACACTTTGTCGCCCAAAGGGCTTAACGAACATTCTGGGTTACACTGTTTCCCTTAAATAATGACACACTTGTTTATGATTAACAGTGTATACATATATGTGTTCTTTGTTACATATTTTGCCACCTCTCTCAAAGTCCAGTGAATAGTGTTATTCACTGGACTTTGAGAGAGGTGGCAGCATTGAAGCACTCAAACTACATGATTTGAGGCCAACAAAATTTTTATCAATCCAGTGTTGCGTAAAAACACACAGTACATGGGTCTGATATAAATTTATAGACCTACTCCACTATTTTTGACTATTTTTATAAATAATAGTCAAAGGAATTGTCACTTTGGTTTCAGTCTATGAGTCCGTTAGGTCCAATATTGGTGTAGGCTTATCTTGATCTTATAAATATGGATTTCGTCTGGAGTTCATTAGCCTCAGACTTATTTTGATCTAATACCCCTGAGGAAGTCCTAAGGGACGAAACGCGTCGGGTTCTACATCTGATTAAACCTAATTGGTATATATTTGAATTGGGTTCTGCATCTGATCAAAAACCTAATTGGTGTATATTGAAATCTATAGATGTTATATCCATCCTGTATGGTGATAATGTTATTTGATAATATGAAATAGAGATAACATTGTGTTTTATGAATACATTTTTTAAATTATTTTGACTGTCTGTAATAGATTAATAAGTCATTAGCGCCCTCAGATTTTGTGTGTATATAATATTTTTGAATCCTTGCTGACGAGGGATTCTTCTAGAGGTGCTGCTTATATATCCCGAGCGCAACTTGGTACCACTCTTGTGTATATATATATATATATATATACACACACATGTATGTTGATATAATTCTTCTGCTTTCTCTTTATTAGGGGCCCCACTGTCTTAAGTGCCCCGGGCCCCCCATGGTCTTAATCCGGCCCTGGGACAGATAAAGCGTAGATGTTGCCCAGAGCCAATAGTCAGCTTTATATGTCAGTAAAGCTATTACATTGAAAAGCGAATTATTGACATGGTACAGAATTATTTTATAGCATCAACTGGGTAAAATAACAAACATACTACTTGAAAATGGAACTGATTTATGGTGCAAGCTAAAATTTTATAGTTATTTGGGGAAAATTTGTTTCATTCATTTTATTGATGTACCTGGATATCACAGATAATAAATGAAAGTCATCAAGTGATCATGTCAAAACTGGTTAGTAAAATGACTAGTGAGGACAGTGCTAAAATGAGAGTAGGTCGGTGTATAGGTAGAGATTTTTATAATAATGGATGTTAGTGGAGAAGATCTATTCAATCTGCTGGTGAAACCAAGATACAGTCACCACTACGTTGCTCCCTGTGCCGGGAGAGAAGGCGCAATACAGAGATTCGGGGAGGGATGAGACAATATCACTTCCCCTCAAGCATTTGCATGAAATTCTACCGAACTCGCCACCAAAAGATATTATTATCCTTTATTTATATGGCGCCACAAGGGTTCCGCAGCGCCCAATTGCAGAGTACATATGCACATAATCAAAACAGGAAAACAATGTATTACAGTTGAAGACAATATAGGACAAGTACAGGATAAATAAGCATAACTAAACCAGTAGACGACATAGATATAAGTTCCAAGGTGACCAAAAAACTGCGGGATTTGGGCAGTTGAGGATTATTAAAGTAAGAAAAGGATAAGCACATGAGGGAAGAGGGCCCTACTTGTGAGAGCTTACATTCTAAGGTATTTTAACATTTTCGTGACAGAGATTTGCATTATCTAATGCATTAACAATTTGATGCGTATCGTGAAAAATACATTAACATAAAAACCAGGTGTAAAACGCCTTTATCAAAAACTTGTTTGCAAAAATAGCCTTGAAACAGTAGTTACTCCTTGGTCTGAAAGTTTTGTTTCCTCTTCCTATATAAAGATGCTTTGCTCATGTGCTCTATTTGACTAACTGACTTGTTATTCTGCAGCCCCAGCCTTCAGTGAGAGCTGAATTTCTCCCAAAGTATGTAATAAGTCCCCAGCTTTGTCACAGCAACAACAACAAAAAAAATTAAAGAAATAAGTAAGAGAAAAAAATCTATAATTTTAATAAAAACAAAATTAAAAAAATATATATTTATTTAACTACAGCCAAGCAACCAATGAGAATTTTTTTTTGCTCTACATAGCATTAAAAAATGAAAGCAAGGGTCTGATTTGTTGGTTATTGCACATTTTTGTGAATAAATACAGTAACTATCCCCCAGGAGAGCTGTAGTATTTAAATTTGGTCTGCTTAGCAGCTGTGCACTACAAGTTCCAGCATGGATGGCAGCTCACAGATTTCCTACCACTGGCTTAGACTGTATGACTAAATGGAGAACATTTCTCTCCCTCCAATATCCAGACAGCAGAAATACAAATAAAGTGGAGCATTCCCATTGTTATCGTTACAACAAATCAATAATTCCCGTCTCTCTGTATTTTCTCCAATTGATACTGAAGATTATGTATCTTAGTGATATATTCTCTTTCTGTCTTTTTCCAGACATGGTGTCTCATCTAAAAAGCTCTTTAACGCTGCGTTCTGCATGACGTCTGGGTTGTTCTTTGTTTTAGCTAAACAATGGAGGACGATAGGTTTATCTGTCTCTGCTCTTGTGAAAGTTTAGGAAAAGTACAACAGTTTTTTTCTACACGAGCAATGATAATACAGTTTCACAGGTTGTTATAGCATGTGGGTAGTTTCTGCTATATGGGATCAAATGTAATTACGGTATGAGTTTAATAAAGTGATGTTTTTTTGGGCAGTTTAGCCATGGAATTTAAAGTCATAATTTAAAGGAAAAAAGAAAAATCACTGCTTTAAATCCTCCTGAAAAATAGGCAATACATCTGCACAGGATCAACTGTTAAACAGATCAGTGGTTTATATTACGTGGATCCCAAGATACTGCATGCGATAATGTAAAAAGATAATCAAGTATTTTCTGTACTTCTCAAAAAAATGAAACCCGCAACACAGCCCTGTAGCACATTGTTGCTCTGCTGTTTTATTTTAGAGCTTTTGCTATCATGGTGATACAACAATGTATAGCAAAATGATGGAAATGTACTCACTAAGATAGTGGTTCCCAAAAATTTTTGAATCACGGCACCTTAGAGTAGGCATTCCCAACCACGGTCCTCAAGGCACACCAACAGTGCAGGTTTTAGTGATATCCAGGCTGCAGCACAGATGGTTAAATCAACATAACTGAGGTGCTAATTAAGTCACCTGTCCTCAAGCCTGGATATCACTAAAACCTGCACTGCAATAACACTTTTACATCTGTAGCATGGGTCGCAGCCATGTCGCCTGACACGGCTGCGACCCGTGCTGCAGCCCCCTTTCCCACAGCGCTCACCAACCCAGGCATATTGATCTCCCAGAGCCACCCTCCCATACACTGTGAACGGGAGCCGTGTCATCTCGACACGGCTCCCGTTCACACTACACCGCTTACTGGGTTGAACAAGTGTTCAACCTGAAAAGCTACCCGGGTAGGATTCCCGGATCACTTGATCCGGGAATTTGCAGGGGGACCCTTTTCCACTAGGAAAAAACACAGGTAAATACGCGCCCCCGCGCATTTACCCGTGTTTTAAAAGCTAGTGGAAAAGGGGTATTAGTGTGCCTTGAGGACCGTGGTTGGGAATGCCTGCCTTAGAGTGTCAGAATTTTTTTTTCACATCACCCCTAGGCCAAAAGTTTCTTATTGAGAAATTTACTAAGAAATATTAAATTAAGTAAATTATGTCTATATGTCATGCTTAGGTTCAATTGTGTGATGAGGGACAGGATTTCATTCTGTTTGTCCACATATTTTCTGATTTGCAGTCACCAGTACTGGCTTTGCCTATTACACTGACCGTAAATAATTTTAAATGGTCCTGGACCACCAATCCGAGGCACCCCTGCAAGTGTCCCAAGGCACCCCAGGGTGCGTAAGCACACAGTTTGAGAATCACTGCACTAAGAGGAACTTAAGTCACAAACATCCCATACTGTACATTCCCTTAGGGTAAATATGGTGAGTGGCACCAAATTGCTGTTTGTGTGGGCACAAAGCAATACTGCTCCCCTCTGTCCTCTGTAAATGCCTTGGCAAATACAGCTCTTGCTTCCATGTTTGAGAAAGCTCCCAGTGCCACAGATCACCAGCTGCTTCCTCGTATACTCTAGCAGGGGCGGATTGGCCGTAGGGCTCACCAGGAAGATTTCTGGTAGGCTGACGTGTCTGTGGGGCCTGTTTTGTGTGTTGTCATGTGGCCCCATCCCACCCATGACAGGCAGCCCACTGCACTCAGGGGGTCATTCCGACCTGGCCGCAATAGCGGACCTCATCGCAGTTTGCCGGGTGTGGTCTCATCACCAATGGATGCGACCACAATGTTATTGACAGGCGAGGCCGTTGCGGGGGCGGAGTTTCTATGTTGCAAGGGCAATGCCAGGAAAACGGGGGTGGGCCGGGACCTTTTTCAGGGCGACTGCGTGACGTCACACGCAGCCGCTCTGGAAAAAAAAAATGTCCGCTGACCTCCTGGCGCGCTTCCAGGGGTTAACTTTAGATCCAATACATTCACAATTAGATTGCGGACGCATCGGGAGGTGGCCCCACACATGTTGGGCGACCTTGCCCTGTGCTGGGCAGCCCTCGGCATGTGCAGAGATGAACGCAGATCTGGTTGTGTATGCAGTGATCTGCGTTCATCTCTGAATAACCCCCTGAGTAGACTACATTGTCCCCATTCATTCTGTTATTCCATGTCTGCAGTACAGTGATGTTGCCATGGCTACACGATATGTTATACCTCCTGTGGTGCCCACGTCTGAACACTTCTACAAAATTTTACAGGGCCTCTTTTAGTTCCCAATCCACCCCTGGTCTCAGACACAACAGCAACAAAAGACGCAAGGAAGGCTGCAATTGCATACAATCAGGCCCTACGAGGAGGGATCCTGCCCCCCTCAACAGACCCCACCCTCTCATCAGACCGCACCTTCATTAGGGCTGCTTCCATAAATTTCCATCCCAATCCACCCCTGGGTCTATTCATGAAGCAGTGAAAAGGGTGGAGAAGTGAGCCAGTGGAGAAGTTGCCCATGGCAACCAATCAGCATTGAAGTAACATTTATAATTTGCATACAATAGAATTGTACGGGGCTCACTTCTCCATTAATTTCACTGCTTCATTAATAGACCCCAAAGTACCAACCAGTAAGCTTCTAACTGTTATTTTTCTAGCACAGCCTGTAAAATAACAGTTAATTGGTTGGTACTTTATCTCTCTCCAATATTTGATAAATTCCCCCCACAGTCAGTGCATTAGGAAAGTGGTACTTGCCATAAGCTATGATGATACAGGTGGGAGAGATAATGTACTATGGAGGTGAGGTGATAACCTTGTGTTGGTCATATAGAATTGTAACTCCTTATGGAAGGCATGGCAGTGCGACTGGTCTCCACCCAGTTGAAGCATGACCGATATTTGGCCAGACAACTGACGGTCAATCTGGCAGTTTTTGCAAATGACAATCACATGGTGCCAGTAATTTAGACTCGATTTTGTTTGGGCTAACCAATAATTCTGCCACCATAGTGACCTGATCGAAAAGGTCGACAGTTCATCATGACAATGGTCAACATACAAATGGTCTACACCTGTTTTTCCGGTGTTTCAAGTTTACCCAACATTTGCTTGATTTACTAACCACATGGGCTACGACTGGGAATAGCAACCTTGCCTTAAGTGTGGTGAGCTAATCGGGCCTGCAAGGGTCAGTGTTTCTACTGATGGTGGTTACAGAGCATGACCGTTTGACCCTATCGACTTTGACCACTGTCGGCTTTTCATATGTCCACCTGTTGTATCTGTCAACTTTTATGCATGTTGACCATATAGTGTCGAACTATTGACTGTCTATCTAGACTTCTATACCACACTAGATTTGGTAGCCATCAAAAGAAAGTTCAATTCATCCACGTCGTTGGCTCCAGGTGACTGTATATACTGGCCTGTTGTTCCACTTCATTGTATGTTACAGCTGAAACTTTTCCCTACCTGCACTCAAGGACATGTCAAGCAAATCATTGATCTTAGCATACAGTACACAGCACAGCCTGCACTGAGGGGCGGATGTATTAAGCCTGGAGAAGTGATAAAGCAGTGAGAAGTGGAAGGTGATAACGCACCAGCCAGTCAGCTCCTAACTGTCCTATTTGAAACTCGTAGTGATTGGCTGGTGCATTGTCACCTTCCACTTATCACTGCTTAATCACTTCTCTGGGTTAATACATCTGCCCCTGAGGGAGAGTATCGTGGCAGGATGCACGCTAAATTCATTGCCAGCCTCTTGGCTCTTCGCATTCTATAAAACGGTGTTTTCAGATAAAAGTTTGAGATAAGTTACAACATACACTTTATGAGGGCGGAGGCAGCCATTATAAATACTGAATTAATTTTTGTCTTGCCAATTTATAAGGAAATAATGAAACTACCGAGGCATGAACGGTCAGCACTCAGTGTAGCTGCTTTCACTCTGAGTAGATGGATATTAATATTAGGTATCTATGGTTTTGCTGATCCTGTGCATTTCTTATTATGATGACTTAGGTTTGACCTGAGAACGTTGCCCGTGGACTTTGTGGAATGTTTGATGAGATTCATGCCCACAGAGGCAGAGGTGAAAGTATTTCGGCTCTATGAGAAGGAGAAGAAGCCTTTGGAGAACTTGTCCAATGAGGATCGCTTCATGATGCAGTTCAGCAAGATAGAGAGGCTGATGCAGAAGATGACCATCATGGCCTTCATTGGAAACTTCTCAGAGAGCATTCAGATGTTGACACCGGTATACATGAAGTTTTTTCTCTGTAGTGACATAAAGAAGGGTTGGGAAATGATCACCCACTGACGGTGATTGTATTTAGTGATAAGTGGAGTGTATCATAGAGAGGAAGAGACAGTCACCTATTCAGACCTGGCAGCAGGTCTGCGTCTGCATGTAGATTCCCGACTAACGGGAATCTGCGGCTGCGAAAGGTCCATACCGTGCATGCGGAGAACAGGCCTTGCAATCTCATTGGCACTGCCCCTCTGCCAAATAGGATGCGGCATTGAAGGGGTGGAGAGGGAGCAGGAGGAGGCCTACATTCCCAGAAAAGGGTGCATGAGGACAGAGGGCAGAGCTAGGGCTCTGCGTGATACTATACAGACTCGCGGCAACTGCTTACGTCTTTCAGCTGAGTAAGGTGGAGCTACTCAGCTGGCCCTCTGTGGTGAACATCACGACTGACGGTTGCGATGTTGGATCCCAGCTTGCAACGTCGGTCACAGTGCTGGGTTTGCAGCTACGTGAAAAAGGGGTCTATTCTAATGACACGTCTCCTGCATGTTCCTCCTTCAGATTGGAAGGAAATACAATACTGTTTGCATGCAGCATTGCATTTCCGTCCATCTCTGAATCAGGCTCATAATGCACTAGTAATGGACAGTGCACTTGATCGGATAAAGGGCCTGAATCAGAGTTATACAAAGCCGATGTTCCCACGGAACAGAGCAGTTATCGGCAGACTGCACATTTGCTGCATTCATATTGCACATGCGTCAAGGTACTGCTGCGATCCGGGACACAATGAGGATTCCTTCGCAAAATAATTGACAGGAAGTGACTGATTGGGGGTGGTAACATGGTGTTAGCGGACTAGTTAGTGGCTGTAAAAACGCAGGTGTGTCATGGCTGTTTTCAGGGCGTGTATCTAACATCAGCTGCGAGCTGTAACTTACAAAAATTGCGAATGAGTTGTAATGTCTCCGGTGGGCATCTGTTTTCATTTCTAGGTTGCAGCTTTACTTGCTATCGGCATTTGCTTTGCGGAGACAATCGCACTTTCAGCTGCATTAGCGTACTTCTCTGAATCAGGCCCAAAGTCCCTAAGTGATTTATATTTTATGGGTGGTCTTCAGTATGCCGGCTGTCGGGATCCCGGCGCACAGTATACCGGCGCCGGAATCCCGACAGCCGGCATTCCGACACTTATTCTCCCTCGTGGGGGTCCACGACCCCCCTGGAGGGAGAATAAAATAGCGTGGCGTGCGTAGCGCGGCGAGCCCGCAAGGGGCTCATTTGCGCTCGCCACACTGTCAGTATGCCGGCGGTCGGGCTCCCGCCGCCGGTATGCTGGTCGCCGGGAGCCCGACCGCCGGCATACCATACTACACCCATATTTTATAGTACCAGCAATGATCAGAAATGTCCTCTAATAGGAGCATTGCTATAACTCTGTAGCCTTTGTCATCCTCAGAAACTTCTGAATATTGTAAAATTAATGCAGTGCCATATACATATCAGTCTTATATCCCTTTTACATGGAGTTTACGTATAATTCACCAGTATGCTATTTGTTGTTTTATAATTGAATACATTGGTCTTTTATTAAATGTCATTGCTTTTGATTTTTTTGCAGCAACTTCATGCAATAATAGCTGCCTCTGTTTCCATTAAATCATCTCAGAAGTTAAAGAAAATACTAGAGGTATGGATGGATTTTCTCTGGTAACAATGAATCTTTGTGTTACAGTATATTAGCTATTATAGCAGCAATGTACTTACTATAACATTCATTTATTAATTGCAATATTATTTTCTGTGTAGATTATTTTGGCCCTTGGGAATTATATGAACAGTAGCAAACGAGGAGCCGTGTATGGCTTTAAACTGCAGAGTTTAGACTTGGTAAGTACTTACTGACGTGCAGTAAACATTACAAAGTTATAGGTAGGAAAGCGATCGTGGAACTACAACTGCCAGCATGTCCTGCCAGCTTTTCCAAATCAGGTGAGTGATCTGCTAATGCATTCATTGGGATATATAACAGAAAAGAAATATGCCCCCACTCGGTTTTACCCATATTGTAAAGGGTAATACCAGGTGAGTGGCAATATTAATGAGCCAAAATTAAACACTTACCTTTCACATGGATATATTATGGTTTTAAAATAGACATTGGATAGAATTGGTTTCTTACTTGGTCTCCAGGGGCGCAGCAGGAGCGGGGCTGTCTTCTCTCTAAGCTCCGCCCCAGTCATGGCAAAATGATGCAATTCATGGGTCCATGGGGAGGGGGTGGGGTTACATAAAACAAATTTGCATTATTTAGCCATGCTCCCTCTGTACGTTGCCCGTATTTCCCAGATATAATCTCCTCATCCTGCCCACTTCACTAGGAGTGGGCAAGATGCAGGAGATTCGGCCACTCATCCGTGGGTGTGGGGGACTGGACAAAAATTTGTATGTCTCCTGCAACTTGTGGGAAAGTAGGTAAGTATGGTCCAAATTTAATTTTCGATATAAATCAAAATAGCGTTCCTATGATAATGATGCAGGTGTCTAAGCCTCACATTTCTGCCCCCTCATTTAAATCCCCTTGTACTGTATATTATTATTTTTTTAGATACTTTCTAAATTTTTCTCACCATTGCATTGGGCAGTACATATAGAGAAACCTGTCCGTGTGGTCTTTCATATTTTTAAACCTTAACACAATTTTTGCTACAAAAAAGGTCTTATAGCACCCCTGCAGGCAGAGAGAAGGTACTGTAACAGCCAAATAGTATAGGTAAAAATCTATAAAAAATTGCTAATATATATTGATATTATATATTGAATATATCATGGCTGAATGAATGTAAGACAATATGTCATAGTAATATGAATTTCATTTTCCACATAAACAATTTTAAGCAATGGATTGTATCAGAAATATAAAATAAAGGTACAATTTATAAAGTTAGAGTCAAAATCTTGTCACAATTATTAAAGTAATTAAACTTTGTCAATGTGTAGAAACTAGGGGACAAAGTTTAATTACTTTAATAATTGATATCAAGTGTGAACCGATTTTGACTATAACTTAATACATTTTACCTTTCTTTTATATTTCTGATGCAATTGATTGCTTAAAATTGTTTATGTGCAAAATGAAGTGATATATTGTGTCACATTCATTTAGCCATGGTATATCAATATATATTAGCGCAGCAATTTTTATTTGATTTTTTTGTTTTAGAGAATTAGTGAGTACTCCTGACAGAACTACTCACCATCTTCTTTTTAGGTGTGTAACCACTAACTCACCACGTTGCTTGCTGTTACTAGTTTACATTCATAATTACAAAATGCATTTTTTTTTATCAGAGCCTGAATATTTGTAATTTTTTTTCTTGTTTGGAAAATAGTATAGGTGCCATTAATAATGTAACTCCCTAGCATGTTATTTTATATTAGCCTATTAAGTACATCCACCATAAACTGCCCTATTGTGGTTAAATAGATTAAATAAACTATGATGTTTGCAGTTTTCTCAAGAAAAAATATTGGCTTCAAACCTACTTGCCTACTCTCCTGGAATGGCCGGGAGGCTCCCGAAAATCGGATGGCCCTCCCTGCCCCCCGGAAGAACCGCCAAGTCTCCTGATTTTGCATGTACCCCTGCACGGCCGCCCACATAGTGAGTAAAAGTGGGCAGTCCAGGCAGTCGATGATGCGATTTTTGCTGAATAACGTCATCATAGCCACGCCCCCTGCAGTGTAATGCCGTTAATCTTAGCATTACAGAGCAGAGGCGTGCCACATAGACACGATTGTGGTCACCACGCCCACTTCTGCCTCCACCCCGCCCCCTTGGCTCGTCATACCTCTGCTCCGCCACCCTGCTGAGCCAACCTGGCTGGAAAGAGCAGCCAGGATGTTGTTGGCATCCATGCTTCAATATGCTAATGAGGAGATGAAACAGATCTACTGTAGCTGCTCTATAGAGACATAACTAGTGGAATGGTGCCAAACACTGGAGCTTTGGGAACATCATAGAACAGTTTACAAGTCCAGCTGTCAGAGCACCCTAACGATGCATGTTTTCCAGGTCTCCCTCAGAGAATCACAAGTAATTAGTGCTATCTGTGAATCTTTTAAAACATGTCAGTCAGTAATGAGTGCACCTGTACTCCAGCAAGGAGATATGGAAAACACGTACTACTAGGGGTCCCTGAAGACTTGATTTGGCAAATGCTGGACTAGAAAGTGTTAAAGTTCAAATTTGTAATCTGGAAAAATACCCCAAGGACACAGCAGTGTTATTTTATGTTGGGCTGAGGAGATTGTCTCTAACGTTCAAATGAAATGTAATATCGCTTTTTTTTACTTGTAGTTTTTGTGCTTAAGCATTTTCTCGTTGGATTCTTTTTATTATTTATTTATTATTTATTTATTGTGACTTGCAGCTTTTGGACACAAAGTCAACGGACAGAAAGCAGACATTGTTGCACTATATATCCAACGTAGTCAGAGAAAAGTATCAGCAGGTTTCCCTGTTCTACAATGAGATCCATTATGTGGAGAAAGCCGCTGCAGGTACAGTGCCCATCATCCCAGGTGTCTGTGTAGGAGAACGCTGTACTAATAATGCAACAACAGCCTAACAGTTATATCCTATGTGATGTGATTGTTCTTATACTGGTTGTTTAAAAAATGAGATTGTCGTGTGTGTGCTGTATGAGAAAATGTATGTAGTCATTGTATAGTAAGGCATGGCTAGACTTTGGGGGACATTTACTAAGCAGTGATAAGAGCAGAGAAGTGAGCCAGTGGAGAAGTGACCATGGCAACCAATCAGCACTGAAGTAACATCTATAATTTGCATACTGTAAAATTATACAGAGCTGCTGATTGGTTGATGGGGCAACATCTCCACTGGCTCACTTCTCAGCTCTTATCACTGCTTAGTAAATGTCCCCCTAAATCTTTGACAGGGCCAGATTAAGGGGGTTATTCAGAGATGAACACAGATGGGTGCATCTCTGCACATGCTGGGGGCCGCCCAGCACAGGACAAGGTCGCCCAGCATGTGTGAGGCCGCCTCGCAGAGTCGTCTGCAATTAGATTGCAGCCGCATCAGATCTAAGGTTGACCCCTGGCGCACGGTCAGCGGGCATTTTTTTTTTTGTAGTGGCTGCGTGTGACATCACGCAGCTGCCCCGAAGGTGGCCTAGCCCCACCCCAATTTTCCCAGCACCGCCAACTCAGTGCCATAACCCCGTAATGCAACGCCGTAAACCGGCCCCCGTAACGCCATCGCCTGTCAATCACATTGCAGTCACATCCATCGGGGATTCGACCGCAATGTGTATGGCCGTGTATGCACTGCGGGTCGCTATTGTGATGGGGTCTGAATAACCCCCTAAGACCCTACAGGGCCCTAGGTAACACACTAGTTTAGTCCCCATTTACACCCGTGTTTGTCAACAAAAGAAATCAAAAGGTTAATATGGGTTTGGGTCTTAGAGGGAAGGGGGTTACTGATTGGCCTGGCTTGTCTTGGGGGTACAGGCTAGCCGTGGAGTAGAAGGAATGTCCTCTATGGATGGCAATTGATGTATCGAAACCAGTGATTGTTTATGGCTAATGGTGAATACTTTTGCCATAGATAGTACAGAACCACCCAATGGTTGTGGCTTTTTTTTCTACAAGGTGACGGGACATGGAGCATAGCTCTGTCCTGCAACACTACCAGGTTCTGATTGGCCCACGGGCCAGTAAATGAAAGAACAGGGATGAACATCAGTTGGTGAAACCATCGATGGTCACCCATTGCATACTTTACAACCATCAATAGCCACTTGCCATTACATCATCATTGGTAACCATCGAAGGTAAACAGACAATGGCCATCCTTATTGCCCCCACCCAACACCACGGAACTTCAGAAATGATGGGAGGGGCAATAGAATAACTTCACATTGATTTTCTGCATCCCTTTGATGAAATACTTATATGCATAGTATTCACAGTGAATCTTTATCTCAGTGAGCGTGGCCATGTCACAGTGTATGGTCATGTGCCCTCTAGCACCCGGGCCCACAATATGTCTTCGAGGATATGGTTAGTGTAATCTGTCCCTGTATCTGTACCAGAATGTCTTGGAGACTCCCAAATTTAGAGAGCTCTCCCAGAATCCTGAGAGAGTAGACCAGCCTCCTGGATCTGGCCACTACCCCATAAAAGTGGCATTATGAGTCACATTTACACCACCTGCCTGGGTAGAAAGACATCAGATTATTAGGTAATCAGTGCCCTTCAGTGTCCACTGGGCCCTAGTTGGGATCTGAGTCCAGCTATGGTGTTTGGTACCTGCTGTATGCTGTTAATACTCATTGTACCTGTGTAGTTTGATTGCCTGTAGTTTTCTTGGGCAGTTTAAAGTTTAATATTTCCAATATATAAGCACAGTGTTTAACACTTTGTGTGATCAGGAGATAATGTATTGTGCCAGCTTGTTTCTTGCGGCAGTACAGTGTTGTTCCTAAAGTCCGAAATCATCAAAGTAGGTGCAAAGATCAGCAGCACTTTAGTAACAATCCTACACCACCTCTATGGGGGTAATACATGATCTACGACCATTTACTCTGACATGCGGGGGGACGCCAAGCACAGGGCTAGTCTGCCCCACATGTCAGGCCCTATACCCTCCGCACAGGTGGAAAAGCATCACACGGCGGCAGTGCTTTTGCACCTGGCGATTAGCTCCCTGCCAGCGCAACTTCTGCGTGATGGCAGGCTGCTACCCACCGCTTCCCAGGTCGCTGTGCCCCACCCTCCCAACAGTCCGGACACCCATGCATTGCAACGCAGTTCTAACGCCGTTGGCACACCCCCGCCCGCCCGCAACCGCCTCTGCCTGTCAATAAGGCAGAGGCGATCGCAGCCCTGAGATGCTGTTAGCATCTCACTAGATTCCCAGGTTGCGTGTGCACACCCCACATAGGGATTCAGACTGGCAGTCTGAATTAAGGTGGTCATTCCGAGTTGATCGCTAGCTGAAAATGTTCGCTGCGCAGCGATGATGCAAAAAAAGGCACTTCTGCGCATGCGTATGCGGCGCAATGCGCACGCGCGACGTACTTTCACAACAGCCTAAGTAGTTTCACACAGGCTCTAGCGAAGCTTTTCTGTCGCACTGCTGGTCGCAGAGTGATTGACAGGAAGTGGGCGTTTCTGGGTGTCAACTGACCGTTTTCAGGGAGTGTTCGAAAACACGCAGGCATGCCAGGAAAAACGCAGGCGTGGCTGGGTGAACGCAGGGCGTGTTTGTGACGTCAAATCTGGAACTGAATAGTCTGAAGTGATCGCAAGCGCTGAGTAGGTCTGAAGCTACTCTGAAACTGCACAAAATTATTTCGTAGCCGCTTTGCGATCCTTTCGTTCGCACTTCTGCTAAGCTAAGATACACTCCCAGTAAGAGGCGGCATAGCGTTTGCAAAAACAGCTAGCGAGCGAACAGCTCGGAATGACCACTTAAGCCCTATGTCTCAGTGAAGTTTTTTTTCAAAGAATGTGTTAATGTTTATTTGTGTAACAAGAGCTCCCTCACATGGTCCTGATCAGGTAGTGCAGGCATGAGATAACAGTATTTACTGTCTTTTGTTGTTTGTTCTCAAACATGATGATATGCTGTGTTCCAGTCTCTCTTGAAAATGTCCTTCTGGATGTAAAAGAGCTTCAAAGAGGTATGGATCTGACAAAAAGAGAATACACGATGCACGACCACAATGTCATGCTCAAAGAGTTTATGCAAAATAATGAAGGAAGGCTCAAGAAATTGCAGGATGATGCCAAAATCTCGCAGGTGACTGTGCGCTGATGTGATAATACGTGTATTCCTAATTATTTGTTTATTGCTAGAGGCAAAATTATATTTTATGTGTAAGGATGACTTAACTGTGCTGCAATGGAAAATATTATAATTTAAATGTAAATTAGAAGCAAGATCATGTTCCTGCAATAGTATAGCATATATTTCCTATGACAGTCACTGGGTGCCCACACTGTCCATAGCGCTGAATACATTTATGTCTTTTTTATTTTTTTTACTCCTGTGTTTATTTTTACAATGGACTTCTCTTTATTATCTATATATTAATAGCAGAAGGATGACTGTTATGCGTAACATATTTCTATGGTGCGGTTGTCTGAGCAGGGCACATCATATACCAAATTAACGGTCTGTCTACCATATACAATGCATCACCATTGTGCTCTGGAAAATGTGACAGTTTGTGAACTCTCCCTATGCACCTGCTGGGGGACTTGGAACCTGTGACAGTCATTTGCAGCCACCCACTTACAGGGAATTTTTGAAATTCGACTCCTAAGGGGATGAAAGGGGGTAAATGTTCCACCCAGTAAAATGTGTGCGGTTCAAACCGGGCTAGCATCTGCTAGCAGCAATATGCTTAGTTGTTTTTTAATACATTCATACGTACAGTATAAACGGGCCTCTAACACTACGTACCCATCATGACTACAAAAAAGAAATCCTAATTTGACATTTTAAACAGATCATTTTATATTTTCTGACAATGACACCAGCAGAACAGGAAATGTGCGCAGAACTTGCAATGTGATACTTGTTTTTCAAACAAATTTTATGTTTCTATTGCTGTCCTGTCTGTCCATTTCTAAACACCCCGAGATTATAGTGACTATTTATGTATTTTTTTTCTAAACTGTAATAATTTCTTGTTGATTTGCAGGACGCCTTTGATGAAGTAGTGAAATACTTTGGCGAAAATCCTAAAACCACTCCCCCTTCAGTATTCTTCCCTGTATTTGTCAGATTTGTCAAAGCCTACAAGGTTAGAGACTTTTCCTATGTCATACAGTATGTGTATAAGTAAAATCAATGAATTTCTGATTACGGCTCACCTTTAATGAAACAGGGACCTGATTCCGATTTGGGTGTTGTTAGCATCGCTGGTGCTTCCTTGCATGCATCAGCCAGCTAACATACTCAAGAAAATGAGATAGGTAACCCAGATGCGCTGTCAAAGCTGCCAGTAATGGGATTGTCAGTCCCACTAAATAAAAGAATATGCAAGTAAAAAGGAACTGGCGCTATGTTGTGTCTCCAATAATCAGGAATGGATGGATGGATAAATAAAAAATAACAATTTATTCAACATACAACAATATAAATTGATTATAAAAAATGACCTTACTAGGTCACTGTTTTAAAACCATAGATATGGTAATGAGAAGCAAAAGTTTATATATAACTGCCCAAATAGTAGTTCCACAGTTGGATCCTGGACAAATGGCATATAGGGGGTCATTCCGAGTTGATCGCTCGCTGACGATTTTTGCAGCACAGCGAAAAAATTGCATTTCTGCGCATGCGTATGCCCCGCAGTGCGCACGTGTGACATACGAGTACAAAGCTCTTTGTGGTTGTGCTCAGGTTCTAGCAAAGTTTTCCTTCGCACTGACGGCCGCAAGAAGATTGACAGGAAGGGGGCGTTACTGGGTGTCAACTGACCGTTTTCAGGGAGTGTTTGCAAAAATGCAGGCGTGTCTGAAAAAACGCAGGCGTGGCTGGGCGTTCGCTGGGCGGGTGTATGACGTCAAATCCGAACACGATTAGGCTGGAGTGATCGCAAGCGCTGAGTAGGTTCAGAGCTACTCTGAAGCTGTGCAAACTGTTTTTGCAGAGCTCGGCTGCACATGCGTTCGCACTTCTGCTAAGCTAAATACACTCCCCAGTGGGCGGCAGCATATGTTTGCACGGCTGCTAAAACTAGCTAGCGAGCGATCAACTCAGAATGACCCCCATACTCCCAATAGGGCATCAAATAATTCAGCTGGTATTAACCGTGGTGATGATTATCCAAGCACACTTTGAATCCTTAGCAAGCAAGCTGTCTGTGTGTCATCCACTGGGCTTTCCAAATAGTGCTGGAAGCAATGTGGTCCCAATTAGCAATTTAGAAGTCAAGGAAGTTCTTTAAAAGTCCATATCTGGATCCATAGATGCAGGTGAAGATATACAGCGGCAGTTTCTCGTTCTTAACGCGTTTCCCTAGGAACAGTCACCTAGCTTCATCAGAAGTAGTTCTCAATGTCCAAACTGGCTCTATTTAAACCCCCTTAACGAGCTGATGATTGTCAGATGTTTGTATAATAATTATCCATCCATAATAAAACAATAAAAAACACTTTTGGTTTGTATATAATTAATCTATATTGATACAAAGGCAATCCTACGTAGATAATTTTAAAATCAGCACATTATTCAATCAAATATAGTCAGACCATTTGTGGGGTCAAAAGTTATTCATGGCCACATAACCGGAGTGGTGATCACCCACCTGCATGATTATGATTGTGCCCCAAGTATCCTCCTACAATATCGACCCAAGAAGCAGAAATTTGAAATAAACGGAGATAAAAACACCTCTTTTGTATGTAAATATAACAGTTGTGCCTGGCAAGTTAAAAACATAGTAACTAGAAACTATAAGATCCTAAGATCCATTTGTCCGGGATCCAACTGTGGAACTACTATTTGGGCAGTTATATATAAACTTTTGCTTCTCAGTACCATATCTATGGTTTTAAAACAGTGACCTAGTAGGGTCATTTTTTATAATCAATTTATATTGTAGTATGTTGAATAAATTGTTATTTTTTATTTATCCATCCATTCTTGATTATTGGAGACACAACATAGCGCCAGTTCCTTTTTACATGCATATGCTAACATACTCACCTCTAGTCTCCAAACCTTTAAACTTTCCCTGAAAACTCACTTCTTCAGACTAGCCTATCAAATCCCAGACCCACCCACATAACCTTCAGTGCTTCCCTATCTAATTACATGATCTCTGTACAGTACACATAACATCACATATATTGTCTTTATTTACTCTCACACCCTCCTGACCCTTTGCCAACATTGCGGGGTGATCATATCATACAACCCATTAAGAACCTAGCAATCTGGTGGACCATTATGCAATAGATAGCATCAATACTTGTGTATCAATGCCTATATCCCTATAGATTGTAAGCTTGCGAGCAGGGCCTTCCTACCTCTATGTCTGTCTGTTTTTACCCAGTTTTGTTCTAATTGTAAAGCGCAACGGAATATGCTGCGCTATATAAGAAACTGTTAATAAATAAATAAATATATAAATAATAAACATACAGTATGCAAATGCAGCAGGAGGCGTGTGGTGTATATAGATGCGTCCTGCATGCAGCAGCAATGCTAACATACAATATGCTAATGCAGCAGGAGGCGTGTGGTGTATATAGATGTGTCCTGCATGCAGCAGCAATGCTAACATACAATATGCTAATGCAGCAGGAGGCGTGTGGTGTATATAGATGTGTCCTGCATGCAGCAGCAATGCTAACATACAATATGCTAATGCAGCAGGAGGCGGCGTGTGGTGTATATAGATGTGTCCTTGCATGTGTGATCAGTGCTGCATCTGAGTTTGAAGCATTGGACCACTGTGCAAGACCACCGGCTAGCTGAGTAACCTTCAAGTTTTGCTAGCCGTGCGCCGGCGCATGTCGGGCACGTCGGTGCCCAGCAATCGCCTCTGAGGCAGAAGCGGTCACTGGGCGGGAGGGGGCTGGACGGCGGCGTTGAGCCGCCGTTTAGGGAGCGCGACCCGGCCAACGCAGGTGTGGCTGGACCGTTGATGGGTGGGCCGCGGCGGCTGCGTGATGTCTCACACAGCCGCTGCGGCCAGCGGCAGCGACAAACAACTCCCGGCCAGCCGCAGGAGCTGCGCTGGCCGGGAGTTACTCCAGGAATACAGAAGCATCGCTGCTGTGCGATGCTTTTGTATTTGTGCAGGGGGGCCGGACTGGCATGCGGAGCGGACTGGCCCGGTGCTGGGCATCCCCCCGCTTATCAGGTAAAATGATCGTATCTACGATCAACACGGAATGACCTCCTTAGTCTGCCCACAGCCAAAGCTTTAATTGTATTTACAAGACTTGTACATCCCAATTGTTATATTTCATGTAATCAGTCTGGGGTCACTATATGGGTGGTAGTCATGTGACCGCCGGTCGGCTGACCGACAGTCACATGACCTCCTCCGTGAGCCCGACGGCTCACTATCCCGATGGTCGGCATGCCGACCAACAGGGACTATTTCCACTCGTGGGTGTCCACGACACCCATAGAGTGGGAATAGAACCCGTGGCGACCGCAGGTCGCCACCGAGCCTGCAGCGTGGCGAGCGCAGCGAGCCCGCAAGGGGCTTGCTGCACTCGCCCCTCCCCGCCGGGATCCCGGCGTCGGTATGCTGCCGGGATCCCGGCGTCGGTAAGGTGACCGGCGGTCAGGAGACCGCTGGTCACCCGTACTACACCCCACTATATAGCCTTAAAGCAATGCGTTTCCTGGGCATAATGGCAGGGGGTTAACCAGAGAATGTGTCATAGACTCGTGGCATTGAAATCCCTCTTTGGCCAGATTTCGTATATATTGAAGGCATATTAGCACATTTGTATGCGTGTTTTTGGTCATAGGCCAAACTTTCCTGATGTATATATATAGACATTGGTGTAATTGTGTTTCTTGCTTCTCAGCTGGCTGATGAAGAGAATGAGCTCAGGAAGAAACAGGAGCTGGCTCTCATGGAGAAACTTCTAGAACAAGAAGCAATGATGGGCCAGGAAGACCAAAAGGTTCTGTCACCTCGTCTGACTTCTATAGTGGATGCTGGATGTGTCTAGTGTTTACCTATCAGGCAGGGAGGTGGGGTTTTTAAAGGGGCTTTAAGCCCAGAGGTGTTATTTGGGGTATACACCTGACTAACAGTGCCACTGAACGACGGACCCAGTGGCCTTGCCAACGATTTTGGTAAGCATACACACTGGCCACTCGGCCGCACATTATGTCTGGCCAGACATCGCAACTTGCAGACATCCAAATATCCTCCCTCCCCAGTTGTGACGTCAGTGTTGCTGGGTCCAGTGGCCAGCATACGGGTTGGTCAATTTGCTTGTGTGCACATATAAGCAGATGTCAAAGACTATGTTTCAGAGATTTCGCATCTGCCTTGCAGCATGACAAAAGCGATATATCTGTGAAAAACGTCATGCACAGATAGATTGTGTATACACACGAGCAGACGCACTACATTATATATTGCCTAGTACACACCCTGCATTGGTTGCCAAAATTGTTGCATAATCTTATTATAATATTCACAGAAAAGTATATACCTAATATATTCAAGCGCAAACTGAATACAACTTCATGACGCCAAATGATCTCCTATTTAGCCCACAGCTTCTACACAGTATCTCTGAACATATTAAACAACAATATAAGTAGTAATAACTCTTACTTAGAAGCGCAATCAATTAATACATTTTAATAAAAATACATAAAAAAACATACATTAGTACATAGCATATAAAATCAAGGTGAAACTTCCAAGTTCCAAAGCATAATGCTTTGGAACTTTGAAGTTTAACCTTGATCTTATATACTATTTACTGATTTATGTTTTTTATGTATTTGTATTAATTGATTGTGCTTCTAAGTAAGAGTTTTTACTACTTATGGTATTATAAGATTAACTACTAAATGTTCTATTTTGAGAATAGAAGTGATGTGTACAGTATCTTACAGCTGGCTTCCACTCACCAGAGGTGACAGCACGGCAAAGCCCAAATTGAATTGATCTGTAAATCCACATATGAGAATGTGTCCCTGGGTCTTTCATTCTTACACTGCTAGTTTGGCTGGTCACATTCCAACTTTAATATCAGAAATTATTTAGGGATGACCCACACATATTATAGTGGGGCATCAAGGGTGAAGTTTTGGATGTAGGAGTGAGTGGAGGTGACCAGGCTAGAGACGAGGCGGCAGTCAGTGGATGAGTGGAGAGGGCAGGAAGGAGTGTGGACAAAAATGTTTTCAGTGATGTAGGATGGGGAGGATAAGTTAATATGTGAGGATGAGGAGTTAGAGCTAGAACCATTGAGTCAATAAAGCAGGATACAGAGGCAGGAACGGATCTAGACTTTTCTTTAGGGGGGGCGATTTACTGTTTAATCTTGACTCCTCCCTCTACAGTCCCAACTCCTCCCATCTGCAATCCTAACTCCTCCTCCTCTCAATTCTGACTGAACTTTTTGAGTGAGACTGAGATAGTGCTTTGTGATTGTTCTATGTACATGTGACTGTGCTATGGGGTAATTGTATTTATTAGCCCTAGTACCCACACACCAGCAAGTGAGGGGCAAATGCTCTGTAACCCTTGCTTTCCTGGCTCCTCTATGCTGCTGTGGTATAAGCTGCAGCACATCGTTCTGCCTCAGGCTCTCCCCGAAGAGCTCTCTTCTGCTCAAAAGTGGGCGTGGCTATGACTGTGTTAGGGGGGGGGGGGGCGGTCGCCCCCTTCGCCCCCCCCCTAGATCCGGCCCTGTACAGAGGAAGGATGCCAGCGTGAGAGGCGAGAAGGAAAATTATTTTAATAGCAGTTTTCAGGATAGATGAAGTGGGAAAGGTGTTTGTAAGGGACATCAGATTGGAGGTGGTTACAGTAGTCCAAGCGACAGAAAAGGAGTGCATGGACAAGAATTTTGGAGGCATCAGTTTCGTCCAAGGGCCTTCATCTATAAATATTTTGGAAGTGGCAGCTGCAAGATTGAGACCCTTTGAGAGTGAAGGAGAGGGAGGAATGAGGAGTAAATGTTGACAAGCAGGCAGTGGACTTGGGGGACATGGGACATGAGAGTGGAAGGAAAGGGCGAGGCAGGGCGTTTGGGGAGCAGTGAGTTCAGAGGTAGGGCCAGGAAAAAAGAGGTTACATAGATAAGGTCACAAAGACAGGACATAGGGGGTAATTCAGAGTTGATCGCAGCAGCAAATTTGTTAGCAGTTGTGCAAAACCATGTGCACTGCAGGGGGGGTGGGGGTAGATATAACATGTGCAGAGAGAGTAAGATTTGGGTGGTGTGTGTTCAATCTGCAATCTAAATTGCAGTGTAATAAAGCAGGCAGTATTTACCCTGCACAGAAACAAAATAACCCACCCAAGTCTAACTCTCTCTGCAAAAACCTGATTGAAGTGAGTAAAGGTGGGAGTGGGAGGAGAGGAATTTTGTGGGGCAGAGACAGATGATCCTTTCCGATATGAATTGGAAATGGAGGTAGTTAACATGAGAGCATGATTTCCACAAGTACTGTGTAGCAGTGCTGGAGCACTTTTGGAGGTAGTCAGTAATTTTGGTATGGCAGAGTTGGGGTGCAGTGTCTCAGAAGTTCAGGGTAACAGGCAGGGCAGCGGAATCAGGAGCAGAGGAGAGGAAGGAATTATAAAGGGAGACAGATGTCCAGGGCAGGAAAAGGTAAAGAGCCACATTTATTATCACTATTTTTACAAAAATATGTGAAAAAGGGTGTTTTCACACCCTTTTCTAGTATCACTTCAATGTATTAAAGGGCATTTGGAGCAGTTTTCATGAATCCCCCCCCCAAAAAAACAAAACTGCTCTAAACCCTTTAATTGTCATTTTTTTTAGTAACCCACATCGCATTTCCCATACTTATAATGGAAAATGCGATGTGGCCAAATATACAAAATCACAGGGCAGCACTGCGATCTGTAGCCTATTCCCAGTTTTCTCTGCCCCCTGGCAGAAAAAGCTGAGCGGGGACCGGCCTCCGGTGATCAGCCCTGTGTGTCCGATGGACACACAAGCTGATCAATGTTTAAAACACACAAAAAAAGGAAAAAACCCCCCCAAATCATACTTGCCCGTCTAGGGAGCCCGTGATTGGTGCTCCTGTGCGGGATTCCGGGCACCAGGTCCACCATGTGCTGCATTGTGACCGCCGGTCCAGTAAAGTGATGCTGCAAAGCGGCAGCGCACTTTACAGCACCGTGGGTCACCGCAACACACAGGATCTGGTACTCGGCAGCCCTGCAGGAGCAGCATGGACCAGCTCCCTGTAGTGGTAAGTACAGTATATTGACCTATGGGGGAAGGCGCGCGGGGTGGTGGTGGTGTGTGTGTGGAACTGGCAGTAGCGCCAATGTTGGCGGTGGCCACGCATGCGTGGCAGGACATCAGGGTTTTTTTCCTGAAAAATACCCCGAAGATGCTGCGGAGTGTCATCGCAGGGATAATTGATACATCCCTGCGATGTAATCAATTATCACAGTGCGATTATGGGCGATTTTAGCACCTCACAGCCGCATCCTTGGATGCGGATGGTGATAAATAGGCCTCAAAGCTAGAAGAGAGTCAGATAAGGACATGGTCAAGAGCTTCAAGATTGCACTTAGTGAGAGTAACCTTGGGAGAGGGAGACGGGAAGGGAGAGGCATAAGAGGAGCAAATGATGGTCAGAAAGAGGGAGGTGAGAGTTGGATTACTCAAATCTGTTGCAGTGGTGGGAGAAGACTAGATCGATATTATGGAGTGGGAGGAGGAGTCTTTTGTGTGAAATCAATGGAGGAGGTGAAGGAGAGATGTTTGGAGACAGTACTCTTCACAGGATTGTCAAGCGCATCAATAACCTAGCGACCCATTTTTCAACAATAAGACAATAACAACAATAAGTGTCGATTTATGGGAATTAATATTCACATAAAAGATAATTACTATATATATTTTGTCAGTGTTATGATGAAACCTGAATAAGAATGTTACACTATTTTTAGGATTACATCCCTTTTAAATTTGTCATCCATAGAACTGATAATCTGTGATCAATTCCTGCAGAATTAGCTCTATAATAACGCATTGCTGTTTCTTTCATTACAGTCTCCGCATAAATCTAAACGCCAGCAGCAAGAGTTAATTGCAGAATTAAGGAGGAGGCAAGTTAAAGATAACAGACATGTTTATGAGGGGAAGGATGGAGCCATTGAAGATATCATCACAGGTAAGAGAGCTGGCATAATACAAAGATGCTGACCTGCTATCTTCATTGACTTGTGAACTCATTAGCAGCTGTCAGGGTACAATAGAATAATGTTGCTGCATCAACCTGGGGATGCTCACTCTATCTACAGCCACTCCCCATAGGCTCTTGACTTGGGTGTGGATCATCAGATCGACAGTGTCTAGGTTGACAGTGTTTAGGTCGACCACTATAGGTCGACAGTCACTAGGTTGACATGTGCTAGGTCGACATGTCAAAAGGTCGACATGTTTTTTTTTTTTTTGTCGTTTTCTTCGTAGAGTGACCTTGAACCCCATTTAGTGCACCGTGTCCCCTCGCATGGCACGCTTCGCTCGCCAGGCTTCGGGCAAGGTTACCGTTCCAATAGTAGTCCACGTGGATCGCGAAGTATGAAAAAGTAAAAAAAAAATGTGAAAAACTCATGTCGACCTTTTGACCTGTCGACCTAGTACATGTTGACAGGATCCCCTTGACTTATCAGGTGAAGCTATATTAAGTAGATACAGTATAACTTGCCCACTAACAGTGTAGTAAGTATTAGGGTGTTTCAAACATGGGGCAGATGTATTAAACCTGGAGAAGGGATAAAGCAGTGATAAGTGGAAGGTGAGAACGCACCAGCCAATCAGCTCCTAACTGTCATTTTTCAAACCCGTAATGATTGGCTGGTGCATTATCACCTTCCACTTATCTCTGCTTTATCACTTCTCCAGGCTTAATACATCTGCCCCATCGACATCTAAGTGACAGTGTAATACATATTACTGTTTCAAACATAGTCACAATGAAGTATTACTGTTTCAGTTATAGGTATCTAGGTCACAGTAGACATTTAGGTCACAAAATATTGCAATACTTTAATAAACAGTATTGCAATCCACAACACTTAGATCACGATGTATTATCACTGGGGGGTCATTCCGAGTTGTTCGCTCGGTAAAAATCTTCGCATCGCAGCGATTTTCCGCTTAATGCGTATGCGCAATGTCCGCACTGCGACTGCGCCAAGTAAATTTGCTATGCAGTTAGGAATTTTACTCACGGCTTTTTCATCGTTCTGGTGATCGTAATGTGATTGACAGGAAGTGGGTGTTTCTGGGCGGAAACAGGCCGTTTTATGGGCGTGTGGGAAAAAACGCTACCGTTTCCGGAAAAAACGCAGGAGTGGCCGGAGAAACGGGGGAGTGTCTGGGTGAACGCTGGGTGTGTTTGTGACGTCAAACCAGGAACGACAAGCACTGAAATGATCGCAGATGCCGAGTAAGTCTGGAGCTACTCAGAAACTGTTAAGAAGTGTCTATTCGCAATATTGCGAATACATCGTTCGCAATTTTAAGATGCTAAGATTCACTCCCAGTAGGCGGCGGCTTAGCATGAGCAAATCTGCTAAAATCCGCTTGCGAGCGAACAACTCGGAATGACCCCCACTGTTTCAGACATAGACATGGTATAAATATAATACTGGGACAGATGTATTAACATATCTTTCAACTGTTCCTTTTTGGCAGGTACAGGACCTTTTTATTATGGTCTGTACCGATTTTTGACTCTCCAAACTTCCATTGAAAGTATTAGAAAGGGTGTGTGGCCACGCCCCCCTTACATGTGGCCACGTCGCCTTTACTAATTTGTACCGATTTTTATGTGTAAAATGTTGGAGGGTATGTATTATGCCTGTAGAAAGTGATAAGTGCAAGGTGATAGCGCAACAGCCAATCATTCCTGGTTTGAAAAAGGACAGGAGCTGATTGGCTGGTGCGATATCACCTTGCACTTCTCTATCACTTCTCCAGCTTAATACATCTGCTCCACTGTTTCAAACAGGGTGAGATGTATCAAACCTTGGAGAGAGATAAAGTGCCAATCAGCTCTTAACTGTCATTTTTTTAAATACAGCCTTTTAGTCATCATTTAAAGGTTGAGGCAAAACAACCTCAAGAGGTTTCTCTTGATCACATTAGTTTACATGTATTGGATTTGAAATGCTTTTTTGCAACTTCTACTAAACACATTGGGGTAAATTTACTAAGATAGGAGTTCTATTTAAGATGGGATGTTGCCGATAGCAACCAATCAGATTCCAGGTATTATCCTCTATAATGTGCTAGATAAATGAGAAGTAGAATGTGATTGGTTGCTATGGGCAACATCCCATCTTAAACAGAACTCCCATCTTAGTAAATTTACCCGACTGCTTTGTCTATCTTCTGTTGTGTTTCATCCATATCTGTATAGCATCAGGTGGGTTGTTTTGTTGCCTTGAGATGCAACACAGAGCTGCTGCCTGGGAAAAGGTATATCCAATGCAGCCAATTGTGTATCCCAAACAACCCACTCTGCCTATTGCAGAGAGGGAAATCTGAACCAGAAAGCAATATATTTAGTAAAAGTTGCAGGAGAACATTGCAAGCCAAGTGGTAAAAGTTGTCAGAGGACAGACAAACGTTTTTCTTCTGTTTCAGTATGAGTACACTATATTTACATGTGTGAGTGTAACACAATGTATTATTCATGTCGGATTAATCTATAGAACTTGCTTTAGTGACCCTTTAATTAACTATTTTCGGCACATAGCTATCCTTAAATAAATAAATATATATATAGAGAGAGAGAGAGATTCAGAATAGATATAATCAAGTCCTTCTCTCGGATGTATGCCATTAATGAATACTGTATTCAGTCTACAAACATTAAATACAAAATTAATTAACAATATGGGTCCACTTAGGGGACCATGTTACCCCCACTATACCTGTGTGTGATTGTTTTATGCAACACTCCAGAGTTCTTCTCATGTACTGCCTACTATGTATTGGTTTGTGTATACTGCTGTAGTAATGCACACAGAAACTCTCTGTACACAAGAGGCGATCCGCACTACCTGGGACCTATGGCCACTGTAGTCATTAATGTACACTACTCTAGTTGTCGTACACAGTAGAGCCAGTAGCTTCCTGCATGCTGCGCCATCCTGCTCATGCTACAAAACCCTTCCCTGGTAACATAGACAGGGAAAGCATTGTGTAACCGATACTTGCTCTTCTACCATATGTACTAACAGAAACTCTCCCCTGCATAGCAATTGGCTGATTTACAGATGAAATAATGATTTTCCAAGGGTTGCTATTAATGTGCACATTGTTTATATGTATGTTATGTCCTGTCTGAGCTGTGCTCTTCACACGGGCAAATCCAGATAACTGGCACTGGGAATAGGTGTCTCTGATCCCTATAGAAAAGGCACCCACAGTGCACTCTGCATTCTCAGACAGTGCTGGATAAGGCATTGATTGAAGAACATGCATAATGTACCATGTGCTGGTGTCTACCTGTGGATGCAATCTCCGTATAAACCTGCGATGCCTATTTATGTGCCAGTAACGCTGCATTTGCCATGAAGGGCACACATCTCAGATAGACCATCTTATGGGAAAGAGTGTTTGTGCGATCCCTATGCACACAAGATCAGTGGAACAGCTACATTTGCTGCATGCTGTGTAACGCTTGGGTAGTGTATTGGGCTTTAGAATGACACATGGGGAGTTGAGATTTTCTTGTTTGCAGATATTGGAAATGTCCTGTCAGAGAAAACATTTAATATGTGTTAAGGGGGGTACTGACGGGAGAGATGAGTGCTGAGTGATCTTAACACAGACCGCTCAGCACACATCTCTCCCCCCGCAATGTGCTGAGCGAGGTGGGGGGGGGGGAACGGACGGGGGGCCGCTCACTTCACACAGCGGTGAAGTGAGCGACCCGCTAGATTGAGCCTGCATGCAGGCTCAATCTAGCGACAGCGACGCGCGGGGCCGCGCATCGCTATCATTGGGGGCTTAGATTTTAAACACAGATCTCTCCGTGTGTACCCCCCTTTATACAATAGCAATTAATGACACTAACTAAATTATGGCTTTGTATATCATTTCATTTCTGTGCAATGATACAAATAATCCTATTAAACTATCATATATAGTTGTGTGTCAGCTCCCGGGGCTACGTAAGTAAATAACTGTCCCTGATTACAGAATGACTAGTACAGAAGACACAATACATTTAGTAATGTTGCATGAGATGTACAATCTAACAAATTAAGAGATTTTAGGGCATATGTCCCCTTTTTGCAGCCAAGCCGCCAGTAAAGTACATCACTTATATCCTCCAGTCTGCTGAAGGCCATGGGTGCTGTAGTCCATGAAGAGCTGGCCTAAAAGATGACTACCCCTAATTGTTTCTATGTTTAAGGGATTATTTATCAACGTTTGTAGAGAGATAAAATTGTGAAAGATAAAGTACAAGCCAATCAGTTCCTGTCATTTTTTTAAACGGCAGATGTATTAAGCCTGGAGAAGTGATAAAGCGGCGATAAAGCAATGATAAGTGGAAGGTGATAACGCACCAGCCAATCAGCTCCAAACTGCCAATTTACATATTGGAGCTGATTGGCTGGCGCATTATCACCTTGCACTTATCACTGCTTTCTCCATTGGGGCATATGTATTAAGCTTTGAGATGGGACAAAGCAGTGATAAGCGCAAGGTGATAACGCTCCAGCCAGTCAGCTCCTAACTGTCATTTTACAAATCCATAATGATTGGCTGGTGCGTTATCACCTAGCGCTTATCACTGCTTTATCACTTCTTTATCCCTTCTCCAGGTTAATATATCTGCCCCGCAGAGCGTAAAATGTTAGGTAGACACTGATTGGCTGGTACTTTATCTCCCACAATTATCTCTCTCCAAGCTTTGATAAATACCCCCTAAGACTCACAGTTGACGTTATATTGTCAAAATTGCTAAATGTCCATGTTACTTGTTACCCGCTCTCATTAATCTCTACTCAGTGTTGGCTTCCTCAGGTGTTGTCTATTTTGCATTGTGTGTAAAGCCTGTACAGGCACCTCAGCAGAGCACTAACCATGTACTAATGCAGTAGATCTTGGCTTCTTACTGTCTTCTGTTTGTCTTGTTTGGCTATTATTTTCCATGCAGTGCTGAAGACAGTGCCCTTTACCGCTCGAACAGCCAAGCGCAGCTCACGATTTTTCTGCGACCCTGTTCTCACTGAGGAATTCCATTACTAAACTTATTCTCTTTCACACCTGATGCGCTTTAAAAAAAAAGGTTTCTGTAGGTTTTTCAACTATTTCTCCATGTTTAGGCATCACCACAAATATCAGAGTGGATTATTTTGCCTGCTGTCCACGTGGAGCTGTGATATTTGCCATCTCATTGCATGTCATTCACACTACAATACTCTCCTCTCACCCTCATCATTTGTCCCCACCTCTTGTGCATGAGAGTTGGACATTCACATTGTTTAGCAACATGAAGACCGGTTACCAAATGTCACATAACGGAAGGTGTTAATGACACATTACAGAGTGTCATTCACTTGTATCACATCTGTCCTTGTGTTTGGTGTCATCAGTAAAGAACATTGTCATGTTCAGTTACACATTATTCTATAATGAATGTATGTACAGTGTATGGAAATGACTCAATTACAGTCAATTTGGCTAATCTACTTTTCCAGTGTATAGTGCGCAGGACAAGCACATAGGGAAGAAGAAATAAACTTTTTTATTTTTTTACTTTAAAGATATTATATTATATTATAATATTATATTATTTTTTTTTCAACATTAAATCTTTATTAAAATTATGTAGGGTAAACAGAGGTACAGAAAAGGAAAGGTAGAAAGCTGGGGGATAGGTCATCCAAACGCATCACACAAATACATTAAATATGTCACGGTAAACAAGCATTATCTTCAGTTGGGGTTTCGTTCAAATTAGAATCAAAAAGAGGACTCTGTGAGGTGGGACGCTGAGAGGGAGCACCCTTGCCCTCCGTAATGTGGAAGTGCCACGGAAGCCACTTCACAATAGAGGAGGAGGGAGCTGAAGAATATGTAACATCCCTAGTCTCCATATCAAAATGAAATTGGATTTTAGAAAGTACTATCTCGAACGGGGAGATTTCCAGTGTTGAGCAATGGTAGCTCTAGCAGATATCAAAATGTGACCTAGAACATTACGGAAGGGTTTAGGGACAACACTAGGGTACCAATGTAGAAGAGCCAGTGAGGGGTCCTGAATTAAAGTAAGTCCTAGGACATCTCGTATAAGATCAAACATTTTATTCCAAAAGGAACGTAAAGTAGGGCATTCCAAAAACATGAAAGATAGTGCTTTCGGAGTGACACAGACGCCAACAAAATTTAGAAGTAGCAGTCCAAATCTTGTGTAGTTTAGAAGGGGTAAAATACAATCTATTTAACGTGCATTTCGGCATGATTAGTGCATTTAGAGAATGAGAAAGAGGAAAGATGAATAGTTTCCCATTGTTGTAGAGTAAAGGTCAGTCTCCCAATGAAGCTGGGAAGGGGTTTTAACCGTCATGTCAGGAGAGACAAGTAAACTGTACAAGTAAGATATGGCACCACGGGGTGAAGATTTAGTCAATCCATGCAAAATACGGTCTGGGGGAGCTTGAAAAACCTTCGGGTTAATGGCCATGCTATCAACCCAGCATTTAAGTTGAAAATAATGGAACCATGCTGACGGACCTAGTGTAAATTTAGAATGCAACTCTGCTAATGGGAGAATAGAGGTTGGGGAGAAAACATTAACAAGGGATTCGACACCTAGGCGTCTCCAATAGGAAGTATGTAAGCGGGGCAGTACCTTGTCTAGCGCTCGTAATGAGAGAGTCCTAGTGGGAAGAGTAATGTCAAAGTGGGTCGAGTGTCGAAGATCCCAAATTTTTAGGGTGTCAAGGATAGAAGAGGGAGATAAGGAGGATTGAGGGCGGAGTTGTCGAAGTAACCAAAGGAGGTCAGGGAGAGGGAACTCCTGAAAGAGACTCCATTCTAAGTCAACCAAAGGCTTGGAATTTGGGGGAAGAAATAAATCACATAATTGAGAGAGCATAGATGCTTCATGGTACCTGGCCAAATCGGGGAGAGTAAGCCCTCCTTGAGATTTAGAACGAGTCATACGGAAATACGCCAACCTAGGGGGTTTGCGTTTCCACACATAGGATAACATTAAGCGCCTCATCTGAATTAGAAACTTACAGGGAACAGCATAGGGGATAGCACAATAAAGGTACATAAATTTTGGTAACATCATCATTTTAAATGCCGCTATGCGTCCCAACCAAGAGACCTCGTGGCACATCCAAGATGAAATTAGAGAGTCTAACTGAGCCAATAAGGGAGCATAATTAGTAGTGTGTACATTCTGTATATGGGAAGGAATGGAAATTCCTAGCTACAATAGGGCTGAATCCTTCCAAGTAAATGGGAAGCGTGACTTGAGAGACTGCAGGAGTGTAGAGGGAATATTAATGGGTAGAGCATCAGATTTAGTGGTATTCAATTTATAGTATGAGGCAGCACTGTAGCTATACAGTATAGAATGTAGAGAAGGCAACAAGGTCTCTGGGTTGGTTACAAACAATGAAACATCAACTGCAAAAAGACAGAGTTTATGGGAGGTATTGCAAACTGAAAGGCCTGGGAAACCAGGGGCTAAGCGGATCGTTTGGGCAAGAGGTTTGATGGCTAAGGAAAATATCAATGGGGAAAGGGGACAACCCTGCCTAGTGCCATTAGAAATTTGAAAAGGGGAAGAGAGAAAACCATTGCTAAAGATTTGGGCAGAAGGGCCACTAAAGAGGGCCAGGATAGATCGGGGAATGTCCCCTCGGAGTCCGAACTTGGATAACACCTGACGCATATATCCTCAGTGAAGGCGATCAAACGCCTTTTCAGCGTCAAGAGAGAGTAGAAGAAGTGGAGAGTTAGTACGGGAGGTCCATTCAATTAAATCTAAAACTCTGCGAGTATTATAAGGGGCCTGGCGACCAAGAACAAAACCCACCTGGTCCGGGGGTATCAACTGAGGGAGCAAGGGATTTAAGTGGTTGGCAATTAATTTGGCATAAATTTTTAAGTCTGTATTCAGGAGCGCTATTGGACGGTAATTCTTGCATTCAGAGGGGTCCTTACCGGGCTTCGGGATAGTCACAATTTGAGCTTCAACCATTTCTGCAGGAAAAGACCCCATGTCAGTGGCCTTAGAGTAGAGCTGTAAGAGAAGAGGAGAAAGGCCCTCGCTGTATGCAGACTAAAAGGAGTTAGTGAAGCCATCTGAGCCAGGAGCTTTCCCCTTAGGCAAATGTTCAATTACAAGTCATATCTCCTCCAGAGGCCAGGTAGCATTCAAGGACACCAGGCTGCCGTTATCTTAGGTAGGGAGAGGGAGGGTGCCTAAAAACGAGGAAATGGTAGCCGCAGAAGGTTGAGGGATAGAAGGGTCATCATGTAAATGATATAATATAGCATAAAACTCTGAGAATAGGTTGCCAATGTCGAGGGGATTAAGACAGTGTTTCCCCCGTGGGAGCAAGGATAATATTATATCTTAATATCAGAATTTATTTTTGCTTTTGCAGATGTCAAAAACTCACTTTTAGGAAATGCTCAACCAGTGGACACTTAGGGGTAAATTTACGAAGGTGGGAGTTTTTTTAGAACTGGTGATGTTGCTTATAGCAGCCAATCAGATTCTATTAACATTTATCTAGCTGCTTCTAGACGATAAAAGATAGAATCTGATTGGTTGCTATGAACAACATCACCATTTCTAAAACAACCTCCCACCTTAATAAATTTACACCTTATAATTAGTCATTCTGCCTACTGGACCACACTGCACACGTCATGCACATTCACATACACAGCACGCAAAGGGGGGCTCAATTAGGAGGATGGCGCTGCCGTCATGTGGACATCTTGGCTCCATCGGTTTCTGTATAAAACCCATCGTAAGCAAAAAGCAGACATTGGAGACCATGTTTAGAAAAATAGCTGACAGGAGCAACATCGTCAGATAGAATCTCTATAGAATTACTGGATTTTATATGCAAGTCTTTGGCGATATACTGTAGCCATCAATTCAGGGAATCTATTTCTTAGGCTCCTGGAAATACTGTAACAAATTGCTGCCCAGTTCCTTCCTGGTCCATTTCAATAATATTCATCATTAACCAGACAAGTGAAAACTAATTAGCACTGTACACTTTGTAAAGTGATGAAACCCCAATGATTTTTGTGTCATTTCCTTATACTTTTTGTTATGACAGAAATGTTTTATGCTATGTATCTGATTAGCCTTTGTTGCTCTTTTTGTCTCACTTTGGAGTGACTTGCTGTATCTACTAACCCACAATTGCATGTTTATATTTGCATGAGAGAAATTTCCATTCTAAGCATGATCTGTTTCATTCAGACTTTACTGTTACATTTTTCAGTTCCAATACAAATGTGTTTCCTGCAAATCAGGTTCCAAAGTGCCCAATTGTACCTACTGTAGAGAAGGATAAGGTCCTTGCCTAAGTAAGACGCATAAATCACATTCAGATAGATTATGTCTGCTCAGTCTGACGCTCCGCCCTCTGTGAGCATGGCATGTATTTTATTACTATTCACCCTCAAAGGTGTACGGGATTCAGGATTACAAATTCAAACTCAGCTGGAAGCTGTCTTGGCAATGGCAGCCATGTTAAATAGCAGTTGGGAGTATGAGAAATTGGAAAGTGCTCCTCCATTGTACACTGCCTAAAGATGGTACACAGTTATTTTAATGATGAATACCTTTAATTTTAGCACGTGTTTTGTACGGGGCAGATTAGAGTGGGAATGGGCAGTTGAACCCTTCCACATTTCTCATGGGATTGAGCAATATCTTGCAATGCCCTGAAAGTCAAAAACAAAATCACTTCACTTCAATATAATCCTTACTATGTTATAGCCTTACAGTAACTGTTTGGCCCATTTTACAAAGTAGCTGAATGAGAAGTGAGCAGGGTCTCCAGAATAGACAGGACCGGGACAATTCTGGTATTTGTACCATAGCAACAGTTGTAGACCCACAGGTTGCCTTAAATAGAAAAGATTATATGTATTCAAAGTATATGTAAATATATAATTGTATTGGAACTGGAAAATGTACTGTTTTTTAAGCTCTTTTAATAATATGTGTATTTTACCTCCCACGGCCATCTGCCTACAGTGGCTGTTTTAAAAAAAAAAAAAAAAAAAAAAATCTCACAACACCTACAAAATATAATAAGATATTTAGTGGTGTTATGATTTTTTTTTTTTTTTGTCGATGTCTTTATGCAGACTTTCTTCTTGTAAACTGTAAAATTCTTCTGTACGGGCATCTCCTTTTCATGTCAGTTGCATTAATTATCTTTCTGGAGCCAATCTCAAAGCAGCTTGCCTATCTACCTGTCCCAATTCTGATGAAATAGAAAACGCTTCTAATAAGCTAACAGGGCGGCCATCTTAGCCCCTGCCTTGCGCTACCTAACATTGCCACTCCCACCCACCTGCCCTTCCTTCCTGCTTCTTTGGCTAACACACACCGAGGTACTGGATTGTAATCTCAGTTTCTTTGCACTCCCAACCCATATTTTTATTTAACCATCATTTTGTGTTTTCTCCTGTTTAGCCTTAAAGAAGAATAATATCACTAAATTTCCAAATGTTCACTCGAGGGTAAGGATTTCTTCTAGCACACCGGTGGTGGAGGATACACAGAGCTGGCAAGCATTATTTTTTACTTGGTTTCCTCCTCTCTCTGTATGCCAGACCAGACATTAGTTATTTAATACCGGTAGAACCCATTCCTGACCCTTTCACGTAGCTGAGGCAGCCAATTAGTGAAGTGAACCTAAAGTAGCAAGGCTACATTCTTCGTTCACAAAATGGCTGCATCCATTGTGAGCAGACAATGAATGCACAGTAACTGTCAAACTGCTTAGCTTTTAACCATTGACAAAGCAAAATGCTAAATTCAGCCAAATTCATCACAAAACCTACAGTAAAGGGGAAAAAAAGAGCGGTGTTGCCTTTATCAGCAAAATCAGTCCATTGCTACACTGAACAAGAAAATTCACTTTAAGAAATTATGATGGGTTGCGAGGAACTTTCCTTTGTAACAGTATTAATATATGTGCCTCAATACTAAAGATTCTATCAATTGTTTAAAAAAAAAAAAAGTAAGCATTTTCTTTATAATAAAATACTTTTTAATAGTTTTCAAATATTGGTTAATAATTCTAAATCATTAAAAAAATGAACATATACCAGTATATGATTTGATGGTGAAAGTTTCAGAGAAAAATAGTTTAGTATTATGTATTTTGCTGCTTTTTTTTTTTGGTGACTTCATTGCGTGTCTGCGCAATATCTTCATCATTCCCAAATGTTCTCCCCTAGCACAAACTGGCAGTTAATACTGGGAGTAACATAAGTATGATTTTTATACTTTAAACTCCTTCAATGCTAAGGATAAGTGGAACTCATTCTTAGCACTTTTGAGACACATGTACAGGACAAGTCTGACACATCCTTAGCACTGAATCACTGAAATATACTCGGGGTACAATGCCAACTTTCTCAGAAAGATCCGGGCATGAGATTTGAACGGAGCATAATTAGCGCTGTGTGCTGCCTCTTGTCCCCCTACTATAACATTTTAATTGCACACCCATTCACCGGTGCGTTGATGAGCATAGTAGTGGTGAATAGGACATACCAGCCCAACTACCTGCCTCTCTGATCAGGGCAGTGCAGTCCAGATCACAGATACTGTCTGTTCTCCTGACAAGAGGTGTGGACTAATATTGTAAAACACTGGGAAATACAATCCTTTAATTTAGGTCAGAACAGGAATAATATATTAATGTATGTATCATCCTGGCCGATAGACCTTAAAATGCATCTGTTCCCTGATCTGGGATGCAGATACTATTTAATCTTATAAAAGTACTTGTCGCAAGTCAATAGTAAAAACCACTGAACATTTTGCCAGTCTGCCACAGCTGTGGAAGATGGTGGCTGTTTGGTAGCAGGCAGGCAGTTACACTTCAACAACAGCTGAAGTCACATTTTCTTTACACCTTATATAATGTATTAAACCTACTGTTAGCGCCATCATTACTAATATTATTCATAAAGCGACACCATTATTTTAAAAAAGTTCATGTTTTTGTATTCGTTTAATTAGATGATATAGCCAATGTTGTATCCAAGAATAGTGATATATTTTATTTCCTCTTGGTGCAATTGATTTGGAATCTATCTGTATATAGGTCCATTGTGTCTATATAAGAATTGTGCCTAGCAGCTACTCTGATCACACACAGACTGATAGCAGTCATATGCAAATTGCTGGAATAAATTACAATGATCCAACAAATAATTTTAAACTAAAATTAGATTTATACTAAAATATTCATAACAGTTTTGGATATAAGAATAAATAAATAAATTGAGTGTAGGCGTCCGATAAAGTGTAGGCTAAGTGATGCCTATAGGTTAATTAGTGTGGATTATAATAACCATAAATAAACGCTATGTGCTGCACAAAGCACAACAGCCTCGTAACCTTAACAGCTGAATGTTCCGACTTACATGGTGACCGGGTTTAATGGACAATTTGTGGCCACACACACTGCAATTTATGCCCGGTTAGGTCTAGAACCCGCTAATGAACTATCATAATTGCAGCATGGAAGGTTCACTTATCATTTTCTGTGGGCTGGTCATTTACAGATCATAAATAGTAGTTATTACTTTGATTTATAAAATAACTCTATTCAGTGATAGTGCAGGCAACTGTGGTGTTCCAACAATATAAAAGATGAGCCAAAAAAATTTAAATAAATGAATTATTCACCATATACTGTTGAGGCAATCCTTCCAAAATTCATACAACAAAAATACAGGCATTTGTGGAAGGTTTCAAACCACACAAATTATTAATGTATCCCATTTTAGTTATTCTGAGCATTAACTCTTTATTGAGAACTTTGATAATGGTGGAACTTTAATTGCACCATTTTGATTCACTTAACCCCATTGTAGAAATACCGTACTGACTGAACTTTTACGCAACCTATTTCTGACACTTAAAAAACTCCTTTCATTAATACAACTTGCTAAGATATTGGGCTAAGATATTGCCCTCCCCACTCACCGTAACATATTACAATTACAGTACTTGTCTATAATAGCCAGTGGGCCACCGGTACTTATCCCCAATTTGTCTAAATTTAATACAATTCCCTTTACAAGCTGCTTTGATTGGCTGCCAGGTCTTTTCTGTTAACCGGACTGTAAAACTTGAGCTAAAACTTCTGTCTTCTTACAGATCTTAGAAGCCAACCGTATAGGAGAGCCGATGCGGTGAGGAGAAGCGTGAGAAAGCGCTTTGATGACCCGAACATGCGCTCTGTAAATGGTGCTGAAATCCCTGTATGAGCTGGAGTCGTTCCTTGCAAACCAGCGGGTCTGTGCATATGCGGTGGGGCAGATCACTATGGCCCGCATGCAACGCACGGCAGCATTTTCACTGCACCTTTTGAACAAACGTATGTAACCTTTGAACTGCAAAGGGCTCAACTGATCAAAACTTTGCATCTAGAATGCAGAAACAAGCTGGAATTTCCACTCAAGACAGATATGTATCCAACTGTAGCTAACAAGTGCCTAAATCGGAAATACCTGCTCAAATTAATCCAAGCAATAGAACTTGATTTGATCAGGTATCTTTACACCAATACGTCACTCAGTGTTTTTAACCAAAATGTAAAATACATATTCCCCTCCCCCCCCCCCCCCTTTTTCCTTTGTTACATTCAAGTTGAAAGAGTGGTTAATAATAGTCCCTGGAAGTTTGTGGTTGACTTGTACATAACTATAACTGCAGTCTGGACTGACCAGTGAAGAACAGAAGAAGTCTTTAGAAGGGTTTGTATGACGTCATTCAAAGATGGTTTTGTGCTAAAATTGCACTTAATGGTCATTAATATTTAAGGGCTTATAGTGTGTGTGAAGGAAGGACACCTACAAAACAAACAAAAAATGCAGAATTGAGTGGTAAAACACTTCAGCTGTTCTTTTTGTTTTTAATTATATACATACATCTTGATTTTTTTTTTGAGTAACAATTGTTCATATTAAATCATGCCACATTTATAAAAAAAAAAAGTAAAAAAAAAGAAAAAAAAAGATTTTTGTAATGATTAACTTGCACTAAATAATACAGTATTAGGCTTTATAAAGTCAAATCAAGTACAGATATTGGACAGATCTTAATGCGTTTTATCATAATCTTAGGTTCTCATTTGGAGTTGGTTAACTACAGTATCTATTGAAAGTGCTGAAAATTGTAGTTCAGGAACATAGCACTAAATCAGATTTAAGCAATCTGCATCTCTCCGTCTTGTCGAACTATAAATCCCAGCATGCTGAAGGGTTGCAGATAGTCCATCTGTGTTCTAAATCAATGACCATAAAATAAAATAAAATTGTGCAATGGTTTATCCTCTCAGCCCGAGAATCAGACCTGCTAAGGATTCTCTATGGTTGGGATAAGGCGTATAGAAGAGCATGTCTGTAAATTACTGGAGTTTATGTACCATAATCCCGCAATGCAGGACACAACATTTTATTTAATCTCATTATAGATACTTTTTTTTTTTGGAGTACCTAAAGTACCCTTTTGGTTGACATTATTTGATAGCAAACTAACATGTTTATTGTAAAATAAAATATTGTATAGTATTTAACCACTTTAGAGGAGATTTACAAGTCAATGTTACTTTGGTTTTGCTTTGGGTAATAGAACCAGATAAAGAAAGTTGAACCATCTCTTAATTTTATTTTTATTAATGTAAAATAAAAATGCACGTTCAAGACTGTGTTCGTTCTTGGCAAAGGTTTATCTTCTATCCTTTGTTATATTTCAAAGGTTTATCCACCCAGCTTTTATCTGTTTCTTCTACTTAATTTGTGTTTAAGTGGACCACTCATAACATTTCCAAATTCATCATCCTTATATAAGATGTAGTTTTATGATAATCTGTTTTTAAATGTACAGATATTTTGCTACAAAGTTGGTGCAGTTTTTATGTTTTTTTGTTTTGTTTTCTACTTCTTCAATTCCCAATTTAGCCGCTGAGTGATACTGTAAATATTGTTTAATAAAATAAAGTCACATCAGCCTGTGCTACACAACCTGAATGTTATTTTAAATTATAGGGTTTTTGTTTATTGTTTTCTTTTTTAATATATATTTAACGAATGATAAATTTGAGGATCGCAGTTACAACACTGACATTTGCTTAACTTTACAATTTTTTTTTCTCTTGTGTAGAACAGCCAATACATGTTACATTTGCACATGCGTGTATACTTTACATGCTGGGGAAAACATGCCAATGTTGGAAGTAATATAATTTAATAAATAAACAATATTGTAGAAATGATGCCTTTTCTTCTGAACTAATGAGAATGTAAAAAAAAATCTAAATCTTAAAATCGAGCCTGAAGTGACATTTTGTTTAAAACTTGTAAATCTAACGTCATTTACCTTACTGTAACATTGGATGTATTGGCATGTTTTCTTCAGTGTTCCTGCAGTTTCTTAGTAACATGTTTCTTCTGTCAATTGCATATGATCAAATAAACTATTTACACTACTAAGGATGATGGTCTCGTTTTGTCCCCATTCCGGTCATTCGAAAAACAGGTCTTTCTGCTTTCACAGTCCTAGTGCAATATAGATAATAAAAGGAAACACTACATGCAGAAGTAAAAGTTGCATCTGATTAGCTTAGTGATGGTGTCCAAATTTGCTTATAGAGAAAAGCAAACAAATGTGGACTGCATTTTACAATAATTGGCCAATCCAGAGGACAGTCTGTTTATTGTGTTGTACTTACTTCACACACAGCTTATCTCTATATATACATTCATAACAATATAAAATAAAAATAGAAGCTGTAATATGACCAAACACCACATACAACGGTGGACCATCAACTTTTAAGCGCCTGTGTATCATGCTTATGTAGGGAGCTTTAACTACCAGGAAGACTTTCTCCAGTATCAACAGCTATATATTCAGTAGCTTTTCTCAGTAGGTACAGTTCTTCCAATAGATCCTGGAACTCAGACATTCAAGGCAAATAAAGTGCAATTCTGTAATACTGCTAATAAATCACTGTGATTCTATAGACATAAAGTGCCTGTGTACCAAACAATAGTGTTTAGTAGTGTGTATGAGTAAGCATAGTCCTTGTAGTTATTTTATTGTCTTCAGATCCGTACAAATCAAGCCTGGTGTCATGGTGTAGTATGTAAATTTATGTATATGCAATAACTGGCATGCGCTGATGAAAGCACTGAAAACCACTTAACTCTAGAATGCTTACTTGACTCCTTTAGAATCCAAAGACCCTGTAACCATGACTGTAGATCGACAGTCCCCTAGCCTGGAAGATTTGAACTAGTTGTCACACTGCGCCCCTAAATGTTTGACAATGTTTCCGCCAGTGCCATCATCTCACATCTGATGTTGGGACAGTATGAGTGGTATAAGGCGCAGTCTAATGACTGAGAGGGGAAGCAGTGGTCTACCTGCTCTGGCAGGAAATTAGAATGAAATAGAGAACATGAGAGGTCTTGTTATCTTACTTATTATCAACACCTTCATATTTGTATGCAGTTTGGGATCTACTGAAGCAAGAAAATATTTTCTTAAAGCTGCAAGGATAAAATTTAATTTTTCAATATGAAACAGCTTTGATTTCTCAACGCTGTTTAACTCTTTGAGGTCTAGAATTATCCTGAAATCTCTTGGTACCTTCTTTACCAAAAGCAAACAGGAGTAAAAGCTTTCTTCATTACTACTAAAAGGTACTGGTTTCACAGTCTGACTCTTAACTGTTTCAAGCTTTCTTCCAAATCTTTCTTTCCAATTGTAATCTTTGACCTCCCAAATCTGTTCCTTCTTGGAACCTCTGCAAAATCTATAGAGACTCCACATTCAAACATCAATCTGTACTGGACAGAACACCTCCATCTTTATAAGTCTAGCTCCCACTACTGCCACTGCACAAGAACCATTGCAGTCACGGTCTTGTATTGGCTCTTTCATATGATTGATGAAAGTACCGTCTCGTCATATGCTATTACATGGTGTACCAGTCTAGCTCCTAGCTTACAAGAATTGTTGCTTTTGAAGATGGCAGAGTAAATCTATTCAGTCTATCTTGTGGCAATCTCAGACTTCCCACCTGTCCACATCAGTGGCGTGCGGTGAGTTCTGTGGCTGGTGAGGCACTGCAGTCATAATGTTCACTGAGTCCCACTGATGACCCATACCACAACTGTGGTTGTAGACATGCCCCCTCACAGAGAGCCTTTCTCACACTGACGGCCAGGCCAAGCATGAGAGGTTTGCAGTTGCTGCGATCCCTCCCTGCAAGGGAGCCCTCTCACCCCCTGGGGCTCCCAGCGCCTGTAGTGATCCCCACTGCCATAGAAACCTCTCATGGATCCGTTATCCTACCCTCCATGGCACTCCCTGCTCACCTGGACCCCCGACCAGCGCTCACCTGGATACCCGCCGGTGATGTGACAGAGACGATCTGGATAGGGTGTGGGGACACTGGGGACCCATAGACAAGTAGCATACCCACTGCTGACAGTGCCGGCAGACACCATCTGACCTGACCCGGCCGGCTGCGGGGACAGCGGGAAACACATGGGTGAATGGGGGAACACAGTGGTCTCTGCGCCCGTCAGAGACCATTTCTGAGGCAGGCGGGGGACAGAATGACTTACTGCCATAGGCATGCGCAGCATATTTTATTTGGGGGGTGCACCATCGTAGAGGCGTGTCTAGCACCGCCTATCGGGCGTGTCTAGCACCGCCTATTGGCATTCTTTTCTTTTCAATATGCACCTTACCTATTTAGTGGTTTCTCATAATGGGGAACCTCTGAAGAAATTTATTCTTCTTGGTCAGACGGTGTCTTCAGTCGGTAATCACTATTCATGTAGGATATCACATGATCCGGAAGATGCCTGTGTAGGAATATAACCAATGTGATCATCATACAACAGAGGCTCACCTCTTGCCCCTTGCGTCTCTCAGCCACACCATCACCCCTTCCCTACATCTCTAAGCCACATCATCTCCACCCTGCATCGACTCTCAGCCACACCATCATCTCCCTGCGTCGTCTTTCAACCACGCCATCATATCCCACCTGAATCTCTCGCAATATCCCTCACTTTGTCTCTCATCCTTCCCCCTTCACTCTGTGCCTCTGAGTCTCCCACCCTTCTGTCTGTGCCTCCCAGTCGCCCGCCCTTCACTGTCTCTCAGCCTGCCCCACCCCATTCACTCTGTGTCTTTCAGCCTCCACCTCCCTTCATTCTCCACTCCCTTCACTGCATTATTAATAATGTATTACTAGTTATATTATATCCCCCATGCACCCCCTCCCCCCCCCCCCCCCCATTCCCTGTAGGCTGCAGTAGTTTATGGCTCACTCCCACTGACAGGAATGCTGTATGCAGCTCCTCCACCTCCTCCTCATCAGTGGAGTTTGTGGGCACAGGAGAAGAACACGGGCAGGTGGGTGGCCGTTCGTGTGGTGTGACATCACCAGGTCACATTGCACAGTACATTGAGGCAAAGTAGTAGTGTGGATCAGGGGGCAGGATGGGAGTAGTAGTGCGGAGTACGAGGACAGGATAGGAGGAGTAGTGCAGAGCAGGGGGCAGGATAGAAGGAGGAGTAATGCAGAGCAGGGGGTAAGATAGGAGGTACATTAGTGTGGGGCAAATGGGCAGTTTAGGAGGAGGAGGAGGAGGAGTAGTGCTGAGTAGGAGGAGGAGTATGGAGCAATGGGGCTGGATAGGAGGAGGAGTAGTGCAGAGAAGGGGGTAGGATAGGAGGAATAGTAATGTGGCTCAGGGGGGTAAGATAGGGGGAGGAGGACTAGTGTGGGGCAAGGGGGCAGGATAGGAGGAGTAGTGGTGCGGGGCAGGATAGGAGGAGTAGTGGTGCGGTGCAGGATAGGAGGAGTAGTGGTGCGGGGAACGATAGTAGGAGTAGTGGTGTGGAGCACGATAGGAGTAGTGGTGCGGGGCACGATAGGAGGAGGAGTGGTGCGGCGCACGATAGGAGTAGTAGTGGTGCAGAGCACAATAGGAGTAGTAGTGGTGCGGGGCACGATAGGAGGAGTAGTGGTGTGGGGCAGGTTAAGAGGAGTAGTAGTGCAGGGAAGGGCGTCAGAATTGGAGCAGTGGTGCGGAACAGGGAGGGTAGGATGGGAGTAGTGGCTTGGAGCAGGGGGTGCAGGATGGGAGTAGTGGTGAGAAGCAGGGGGGCTGGATGGGAGCATTGGTGCAGAGCTGGGAAGGCAGCATGGGAGCAGGGCAGGATAGGAGCAGTGGTGCTGAGTGAGGGGGGGTGCGCGGATGGGAGCAGTGCTAGGAAGAAGCCGGCAGTTAAACATTAATGTCACCTGCTTCCTGTAGCTCCCCAGTCCCGGCCGCTGTCGCTCCCTCCCTGGACTGGCAGCAGCCATACACAGGAGCCGCCAAGACTGGTAAGTGGATCAAGTATGCCAAGTAGTGCTCCCGCTGTGTGTCCCGCTCCGCCGGCTCCTCCTGCTCATGACAAGCAGCTCTCCTCTGCTCCTGTGCTCTCCTCTGCTCTAGCTGCCTCACACCAGGGACGGGTCGCCAGGGAAAGCGTGGAGGCTGAGGAAGGACTCGAGTCCGTGCGCCGTGCGGGGGGGGAGACACATTAATTATTGGCAGCACCGTAGCAGGCGTGTGAGAGGGGGGTGCCAGTCACCTCCGTGCGCACGCCTATACTTACTGCGGCAGGGTAAGTTGGGCAGCGGTGCCCTCCTAAATGTTGTGCCCACGCCGTACGCAGCAGCAGCCTGGACCAGGTCCTGGACTAATGATCGGACCGGCCCTGCCCTGCCCACTGCCCAATCACATCTTCCCCAGTGACAGGGGAAGGACTGAGAGCACATCCCTGTCAAAGCGGCACCTCTGTTAGGTGCCGCTTCTGCTGCGTTTGTTAACGGGCTTTCCCTGTCAAGTGTTTGGCCCCGCCCCCCACTTCCGGCCCATTCATACTGACAGCGGGAGGCACCGAGAACGGTACCTCCGAAACTAATTTAAAACGGATTTTTATAGGGCAAAAATTATTATTAAAATACACAGCCTAAAGCAGATACTTATGACACAGAATATGTGTCATAAGTATCTACTTTGTATTATTTTATTCATTAATGACAGGGGAGGCACTGTCTCCCCTGACTGCACATCCCTGGTCCACATTTGTATCACTGCGTCCAACTTGGCTCCAAATAACAAAGAACCTTCAAAAGGCAATGTCGCTAGCCTATTCTTGGAGTAATTTAAACAAGCAAAAAAACACTGTGCTTCTTTGAGGAAAGAAGTTCAAAAAAGGTGAAGTGAAATAAAATTATAAATGGTTTATTAATAAAATTATTATCAATAAAATACTTTCTAATAAAGTTGTCTCAAAGTGCAATTCATAAAGAATACAAACATAAGTAATATCTGTTTTGAAGCAGTTGAGATATAAAATTGCATGAAATAAAATTGAATAGTCACCACTTTAGAGTTGTGGATTCCACATCCATAATAGGATTGTGATATAGGATTGGTGTGTCCTGTTCCTTAAATGTGACCTTAAAATGAGAATTCAATCACAAGCTTAGTATGATGGGTCCTGGCTGTGCGATGCTGTCCAGGCTGAAAAAGTGGGGTCCTATGATTGGCAGATGGCACTGCTGTGGCAGCAGGAGTCCCCTGTAGCCGGATCTACAGCTTGATTAAGGATGGCCCAGAAGATGTGCATCCATGTAAAGCGTGATGGTAAAAGTCTGGTTCAGGTCACACAAAAATCCAATTGAAGGATATGTCGAGTACAGAATCCAATTGTGTCCAGGGGTGCAGCTAAACTGACGCGTTTCGCTTGGGGGGTTCCCAGCTTTTTCAAAGGTCTATTCTTGGAGTGAGCATCTGCTGCCCAAGCCCTTCACACAACCACAAAGCCCTTCACACAGTCACACCTGTAGCCATAGATCTCGCTGAGAAAGTTAACACATCCACGGATACTTCACATAAATATTCTGTGGCCTTCTGCATTGTCTCCAGACTCCTTAATAATTAACGTTTAGAAATATTTTCTAAATTTGTACGCATCAGCAAACTCCACAGCCTTAAGGCTCTAGCCACAGATGCTATGGCCATACCAGATCTTAAAGAGACAACAGATGAAATATAAAACCTCCTAAAAGTTTTCCATTCTTTTATCCATAGCGTCTCGAAATGATGCCCCATCTTCTAAAGGAATAGGAGTTCTAGATGTCAGTTCAGCGACAGCTGCATCCACTTTAGGTACTGTACATCAACTAAGAAACTGGTCATCTTTAATAGAATACATGTAGTCGATTAAGAGTTCAGTGTCGATTATCCAAATTCTGTCACTCCTTCGACATAATGTCATTAGTTTCTTTATGAATAGGAAAACATCTGCCTTTGCTAGATCTATCCTCAAATAAAAGATATTGCTCATACAGTTGTTCAGGTTTCTTTATAATTCATAGATTTTACATATTCTCCACAAGATCTATATTAAATATCCTAGATTCTTTTTGTATTTCACCTGATTCTTCGCTAAAAACATCCTTCATATCATCTTCTAAAACCAGAGATCTGGCGATACTGCCGCATAATCATAATCTAAACTTGCCTGGGATCTAGACCTTTTAGACCTCCGCAACGCCATAAAATCTTCTTTAGATACAAATGATTTCTTCACCCATTCCATTAATTCCTGCAGTTGATTAGACCTCCTAGGCTTTTTTAAAATCTTTCTTCCTAGGTCAAGCAGGTGCTGGAGGAACACTGTAGACATTTTCCGGGCTTATGGGGGTAAAGTTCTCACTCCATCCTGGAAGAACGTCAAAAATGACAGGCACAGTTTAGGAACACAAAAACAGAGGGCCAAAGGCAGCCCCGGTGCTTCAGGTATCTTCCATTGCGTGGCACCATCATTAATAGCCTCTTGACCCTAGGCCAGGTCCTGTGTAGACCAGACCGCACAGCATTCTGGGTCACCCAAGTCCATCTGTGCATTGCGGCCTCCTCATCCGGGACCACTGTCAAAATGGAAGCAGTCTGAAACCTGCTCCGGCTACCTGTCTGGCCAAACCTCAGCAGCACATTATCGGTAGGACTCTCATGGAGGCCACATTCACAAAGACGCTGACCACCAAGTCGTGTCCCCCCAATGGACCATCATTATGGTGAAGGAAAATATTGAAAACTGTTGATGTCCTTTTCTTACTGTTGTCCACTGATAGTTCTGTAATTAATGTTACAAGGATTGTATCGGACACACCTTTCTTATCTTCCACCTCATATTTCTATGGGTAAAATGGATACACAAATATCAGATCAAGTTCTATAGCTGTGAGATCACAAGCAGACTTCTCTGGATCACATCATATCAAGATTGCTGGCAAAAAAAAAGAATTGTGGTAGACTTACCATGGTTAATTCTGTTTCTCAGAGGTCCACAGGATATACATTGGGTTGTAGGTGGTGTGAGAAGATCAGCACTAAACGGTTAAACTTTTGCGCTCCCAGGATGCCTTAGTTCAGACTCCCTATATCCCCACCTCGTGGCCCAGGGAATTCAGTTTTGTCACCAAGCCCAAGACAGGAACAGAATTAAAGCGAGAAGGAAGACCTGTTCAGATGAGAAAAACACACACACTTCCATACCAGAAAGAAGGGATTAGTAAGTGTAGAGATTCCCAAATCAGGTGTGTCAGGGTGGGATCCCTGTGGACCTGGACAAACCATGGTAAGTCTACCATAACTCTTGTTTTCTCCTTCGGGGTCCACTGTAGATCCACAGGATATACATTGGGATGTCCCAAAGCAGCAATTAAGGGAGGGGACGCTCCCGATTTGACAGGAGAATCCTACGCACAAATGCTGCATCCTGAGAGGCAAGTTATCAAAGGCATAATGACTGACAAATGTATTCATGGATGACCATGTGGCTGCCTCACAGAGTTGTTCAGCTGAGGCACCATGATGGGGTGCCCATGAAGGACCGACTGAATGGGTAGAATGGGCAGAGACATTATCCAGGATACGGATATTGGCTTGAGAGTAGGCTTCTGAGATAGTCATCCGAAGCCATCTAGACATTGGCTGGCCATCCTCTCTTGTGGAATCCATATAGAACAAAGAATGTTCTGATGGCACTGGTACGATCCACGTAGATCCTTAGTGCACGAACTACGTCCAATGATGCTGCTCCCACAGAGATCTGGCAGTTGGAAGGCCGGAACTACTATTTCTTCATTAAGATGGAATTTTGAGACCACCTTAGGAAGATTGCCAGACTTAGTTCGGAGAACCGCTTTGTCTGGATGAAATACCAGAAACGGGTGACACGAAAGTGCCCCTAATTCTGATACTCTTCTTGCTGAACCAATTGCCAGTAGAAAGAGAACTTTAGCTGTCAACTATTTGAGGTCCACCAATTGCAAGGGTTCAAACAGGGCAACTTGAAGTGCCCTGAGAACTAGTCCTAAGTCACAAGGGGCTGTTGGAGGTACAAACTGAGGCTGAATGTTAAGCATTACCAGGAAAAATGCACGAACATAGTGTAGATTTGCAGTTTTCCTTTGGACCCATATGGTTAATCCTGGAGGTTAGGCAGAGACCTCGGTCCAATCCAGTTTGAAGTAACACCAAGATTCTTGAAACTCTGAAGGATGTTGGGTCATAGTTTCTGGCAGAGCACAACTGAAAATAAGCATGCCATATTCGGTAATAGATGCAAGCTGAGGATGGCTTCCTTGCTTTAAGCATTGCTTGAATTACCGCCTGTGAAAAGCCTTTTGCTTTTAGGATGGATGTTTCAAGTGTAATGCCGTCAAAGACAGTTGATCCAGGTGTGCGTAGAGACAGGGACCCTGAATCAGTAGATCCGGTCATTGAGGCAGTAGGAACGGAGTGTCCACGGATAGCCTCTGCAGATCCATGTACCAATTTCGTCTGGGCCACGCTGGAGCTATTAATAACATGGTGCCCCCTTCCTTTTTGACTTTTCGGATCACCCCGGGCAACAAGGAGATTGGTGGAAAGACATAAGCCAGATGAAATTTCCATCTCACTGACAGGGCATCCATGAAGATTGCCTCGGGATCCCTTCTTCTTGACCCGTGTACTGGTACCTTGTTGTTCTGACGTGAAGCCATAAGGTCCACTTCCGGCAATCCCCATTTGTTTACCAGAATCTGAAAGACTTCTGGGTGCAGGGCCAATTCGCCTGCATGGATGTTGTGCCGGCTGAGGAAGTCTGCTTCCCAATTTATGACTCCGAGTATGAATACTGTGGACATGGCTAGATGATGAAGTTCTGGCCACTTTAATGTGCGGCTTACCTCCTTCATTGCCATACAACTGAGAGTGCCTCCTTGGTGATTGACGTAAGCTACTGCAGTGGCATTGTCTGTCTAAATCTGAAACGGTTTGCCATGAAGGACTTCTTTTGCCTGGATGAGTGCCATGTAGATGGCCTGAAGTTCCAGGACATTGATTGGCAGACAACTTTCTTCCTAGGTCCAACAACCCTGGAGAGAGTATTGCCCTGTTACGGCTCCCAAGCCTCGGAGACTGGCGTCTGTTGTCAAAAGCACCCAGTCTGAAATCCAAAAGGGTCGGCCTTTGTCCAAGTGTGACGTCTGTAGCCACCAGGCTATTGATTGACGTGCGTCCAGAGGAAGTGTCGTTGTCTGACTTTTTATCGTATGATGTGTCCATTCCATTTGGAGGGAATCAGATGTTGAAGGGATCTTGAACGAAACTGGGCATATTCTACCATGTTGAATGCTGAGGTCATTGATCCCAGTATTCGCATTGCTGTGTGTATAGATAGTCTCTGACTGTGTAGTAATCTGCAAATTCTTATCTGTATTGTGGATATTTGTCCAGGGGTAGAAAGATTTTCTGAAGACTGGTATCCAATACAGCCCCTAGATGCGTCATATTTTGGGATGGGACTAGGGAGGACTTTGCCCAATTTATGAGCCAGTTGTGAGCCTGTAGGCAGGCTATTGTCATTTGTAAACAGCAGTGAAGGGTTTACTGTAATTACACCAGGATTAGCAGGTTGTCCAGGTATGGGAAAATCCTTATTCCCTGATGACGTAGGTGGGCTGCCGTTACCACAATAATTTTGGTGAACACCCATGGAGCTGTAGCCAGTCCGAAAGGGTAGTGCCTGAAACTGAAAATGTTGCTGGAAGATAGCGAACCTGACATAGCACTGATGAGATAGTGCTAATTATACATGTAGGTAAGCATCTTGAATGTCCAGGGACACCATAAAATCCCCTGGCTCCACTGCCAGGATAATGGTCCGTAATGTTTCCATATGGAACCAAGGCACCCAAATATATTTGTTCAGAGCTTTGAGATTGAGAATGGGCCGATGGGACCAATTTGGCTTCTAAATCCAGGAAAACGGTAGAGTAGAAACCCAGTCCCCATTGTGCTGAGGGAACTGGTATCACTCCTGATTGTAGCAAATTAATTATTGCATTTTGAAAAGCCCTGGCCTTTGTTGCTACTGATGGCAGGCAGATACAAAAAAACTGTAGAGGGGGGTACTTCTTGAAGGAGAAGGTATACCCGTGAGACAACACTTCAGGTGGAGGCCTATGCCCTCAGGTAGAGGGCTCGTTTTCTGGCTGACCAAACCTGTTTGGTCTTAGTCTTAACAGCTTTCTTTGATTGAGAATGATTGACATAAGCCTTTCCCTTTGCTTTACTTTGGGGCTGAAAGGACCGAAAAGAAGAGAATTTAGGTTTTGATGCTGATGTTGAAGGAAATCCCGCTGATTTAGAGTTTGCTTCAGCTAATAAAATGTTGTCCAATTCTGTTGCAAACAGAATATTTCCACAATAGGGTATGGATTCCAATACCTTTTTGGATTCCGTGTAATCAGGGTTAGGAGCGCTTACTGTACATATAAACTATAGATGCAATACCTGTGAAAAAAGGAGAGTTCTGGTAGACTTACCATTGTTAACTCTTTCTGCGAGGTACATTGGTTCCACGGGAAAATATTGGCGTGTAGAGTGGCTCTTGATCCAGAGGCACGAACAGGCTTAAGCTTTAGGCTGTTCCAGGATGCATTGGGGCCTCCCCTATAAACCCCACCTCCAGGCACTGAGAGCTCAGTTTCGTTAACCAGTTCAATGCAGGAGCAGGCAAGAGAGAAGGCAGATGTTAGTCACATAGAACAACATTCTTATGACAGGAGAAGGTACCAGTGGCTAATGTCATACAAATCCATAGAAGCAATGTGCGTCAGGGTGGGCGCCCTGTGGAACCAATGTACCTCGCTGAAAGAGAGTTAATAATGGTAAGTCTACCATAACTCTACTTTTCTGCAGCAGGATACATTGGTTTCCACAGGAAAACATCGGTGATGTCCTAAAGCAGTTCCTCAAGGGAGGGGACGCGCTTTAGCGGGTATGAGAACTCGGCATCCAAAGTAAGCATCCTGGGAGGCGGAAATCTTAAAGACATAGAACCTAATAAACGTGTTCACTGAGGACCACATAGCCGCCTTGCACATTGTTCTGCGGACGTGCCACAGCGGACTGCCCAAGAAGGACCAACAGACCGAGTAGAATGGGCTTTAATAGCAGCAGGAGCTGGGAGTCCAGCCTGTGCATAAGCTTATGCAATCACCATTCTATTCCATCCGGCCAAGGTTTCCTTATTTGCAGGCCAGCCACGTTTGTGGAAACCAAACAGTACAAAAAGGAAAGTTGACCTCCTGATAGAGGCAGTCCTCTCCACATAAATACGGAGAACCCTTACCACATCCAAAGAATGCTCTTTGGAAGACTGGTCTGAAGAGATAAAGGCCAGAACCACAATCTCTTGGTTAAGGTGAAAAGATTACATCACCTTAGGCAAATAACCCAGTTGAGTTCGTAGAACTGCCCAGTCACTGTGAAAAATCAAATAGGGTGGAGGACAGGACAAGGCGCCTAATTCCGGCCCCTCTCTTGCCAAGGTAATAGCCAGCAAGAACAGGACCTTGGCCATGAGCCATTTAAGGTCCACTGACTCAAGAGGTTCAATGGAGACTCTTGCAGGACTTTCAGTATAACAGTCAATCCCATGGAGCCACAGGAGGGACATACAGTAGGGAGGCTGAATCCTAAGTACACCCCGAGTGAAAGTATGAATGTCAGGTATAGACACAATTATTCTCTGAAACAATACCAACAAGGCAGATATGTGAACCTTGAGGGAGACCAAATGGAGACCTAGGTCAAGGCCTCGTTGCAGAAAAGCCAGATTCTGGAAGTTCTGAACGTAGAGACATCATATTCTTATCAGCACACCAGGTGAAGTAAGAATGACAGACCTTGTATTAATCCGGGCATATGCCGGTTTACAGGCCTTCATATAGTGTGGATAACCACCTCAGAAATCCTTTGGCCCTCAGGAGTGATGCTTCAAGAGCCACGCTGTCAAAGCCAGTTTGGCCAGGTCTGGGTAGAGACAAAGGCCCTGTACGAGGAGGTCCGGGCGCTGAGGAAGTAGAAGGGGATGCTCTGTCGATAGACCCTGCAGGTCTGAGAACCATTGCCATCGAGGCCACGCTGGAGCGTCTAGAAGTAGTATTCCTCCTTCTTGATTGAACTTCCATAGTACCCTGTGCAGGAGACACTGGAGGGAACACGTAGGGCAGCCAAAAGTTCCATGGAACCGCCAGTGCGTCCACGACACTGCTTGAGGATCCCTGGTCCTTGATCCGAAGACCGGAACCTTGTGATTGTGTCGAGACACCATGAGGTCTACGTCAGGTAGACACCACCTGTCCACTAGGAGTCGAAAGACTTCTGGATGAAAACTCCAGTCTCCGGCATGCACGTCCTGGCGACTGCAGTTCAGGACACCCGGAATGAACACTGCCGATATGGCTGGCAGATGGCGTTCCACCCAACAAAGGATTTTTGACACTTCCATCATTGCCATGTGGCCTTGAGTGCCACCCTGATGGTTTATGTATGCTACAGTGGTGGCATTGTCTGATCGTACTTGAACAGGCCTGTTCTGTACTAGAAGTAGGGCGAGAAATAGTGCATTGAACACTGCCCTCAGCTACAGAATATTTATTGGAAGGAGTGATTCCTCCTTATCCAACGACCTTGAAAAGAGTGTTGTTCAAACATCGCTCCCCATCCCCTCAGACAGGCGTCTGTTATCAGCAGAACCCAGTCGGGGACCCAGAAGGGACGGCCCCTGCTCTTGCTGGTCCTGGATTCACCAGGTTAGTGACAGACGAACCTCCGGAGTCAAAGAGATCATGTGAAATATGATTCAATGAGGCAAGCCATCCCACTTGGAAAGGATTAACCTGTGTAGTGGGCGCGAGTGTATAGACACTCTGGGACAACTAAGGAAGCATCTTATCCTGTCCTGAATCTTCAGGACTTTTTATAGAGACAGAAACAGTATTTGACTGTGTGTATCCAGGAGTGCCCCCCAGGTGCACCATGCTGTGAGCTGGGACCAACGAGGACTTCTTCCATTTGATAAGCCACCCGTGGGCTTGCAGGAAGGTTACCTTCAGTTGCAATGACAGAGGAGGACTTTGTGGGAATTTGCCAGAATCATCAGGTCGTCTAGATACGGCAGGATGCTGACTCCCTGGTGACGGAGATGAGCCGTCATAACAGCCATGGCCTTGTGAAGATTCGGGGATCCATAGCCAGTCCAAATGGCAGAGCCCAGAGTTGGAATGGAGGTTGCCATTAGCAAACCGCCGAAATTGCTGATACGATATGACAAAAGGTATATCCAGGGATACCATATACTCTCCGGGTTTCCTAGCCAGTACAGTGGAGCGCAGTGTTTTCATATGAAACCTGGCCACTCTCACAAACTTGTACAAGGATTTAAGATTTAGTATAGGCCGGAAGGACCCATTGAGTTTCGGGACAGAAACAGAGTCGAATATTAACCTCTGCCTCTCTGGGACTGAGGTACTGGCACAATCACTCCTGTACTCAGGACGGAACTCACTAGTTTGTAGAGTTTGCACCTTTAACAGATTCGAAAGGAGTGCCATAGTGCAAAACTGACCACGGGGACATCTCTTGAACAAAACAGAGTACCCATGAGACAACTTTCAGTACCTATGCATCTGAAGTGGTCTTTAACCAGATCTGGGTGAACTGTAGAAGTCGGCCTCCCACCCTGGGATCCCCCAGAGGGAGGCCCGCCCCGTCATGCAGCAAGCTTGTCATGTTTTGAAGAAGGCTGATGGGCTGCCCAGGATTGTTTGGCCTTGGGCTTTGTGGTTTTGGGAGCACGAGATTGTCTCGGTTATGCCTGACCTTTTGCATTCCCTTGAGGCCGAAAGGAATGAAAAGTGGTACCTTTTGACTTCTGTGTAGAAGGATTAGTAGTGGGGAGAAAAGCCGTCTTAGCTGCTGCTATTTCAGACTATTTTATTTAGCAACAAGGAAAGAAAAGGAAAACTCTTTGTTGGAGCACGCTTGGAAGAAATGAAGAATTTATGTAGTTAAAATGTCAGAAAATAGAATTTTAATTACCCACTGGTAAATCGTTTTCTCGTTGTCCGTAGAGGATGCTGGGGTCCACATTAGTACCATGGGGTATAGACGGGTCCACTAGGAGCCATTGGCACTTTAAGAGTTTGAGAGTGTGCGCTGGCTCCTCCCTCTGTGCCCCTCCTACCAGACCCAGTCTAGAAACTGTGCCCGAGGAGACGGACATCTTCGAGAGAAGAATTACACAGATAGTGGCGAGATTCACACAAGCTTACACACAAGGCAACCCAAGCTAACTAGCTTGAAACATCAGCAACGGCTGAACAGGATTACTTACCAAGTAACAAAACAGTACTTACCCAGAACTAATCAGTACTGAACTAAATAACCACTGCAGGATAACGAAGCGCTGGGCGGGCACCCAGCATCCTCTACGGACTACGAGAAAAGGATTTACCGGTATGTAATTAAAATCCAATTTTCTCTTACGTCCAAGAGGATGCTGGGTTCCACATTAGTACCATGGGGATGTACCAAAGCTCCCAGAACGGGAGGGAGAGCGCAGAGGCTCCTGCAGAACCAATTGGCCAAACTTAAGGTCCTCAGAGGCCAAAGTATCGAACTCGTAGAACTTTGCGAACGTGTTCGACACCGACCAAGTAGCTGCTCGGCAGAGTTGCAAAGCCGAGACACTCCGGGCAGCCGCCCAGGAAGAACCCACCTTACGAGTAGAGTGGGCCTGATAGTGAACCTGATCCAGCGAGAAATCGTCTGCTAAGAAGCAGGACACCCAACTTTCTTGGGATCATACAGGACAGAGAGTCCGATTTTCTGTGACGAGCAGTCCTCTCACATAGATTTTTAGAGCCCTTACAACATCTAAGGACTTTGATTAAATTGAGGAGTCAGTTGCAACTGGCACCACAATAGGTTGGTTGATATGAAATGCCGACACAACCATCGTAAGAAACTGCTGACGTGTTCCGAAGCTCAGCTCTGTCTTCATGAAAGATCAAGTATGGGCTTTTACATGACAAAGCCCCCAACTCTGACACACGTCTAGCAGAAGCTAAGGCCAACAAAGTGACAGCCTTCCACATGAGAAACTTGACCTCAACCTCCTGAAAAGGTTCAAACCAGTCCGACTGGAGAAACTGCAACACCACGTTAAGATCCCAAGGCGCAGTAGGCGGTACAAAGGGAGGTTGGATGTGCAGAACACCCTTCAAAAAAGTCTGAACCTCAGGGAAGGCAGCCAACTGTTCTGGAAAAAAATGGATAGAGCTAAAATTTGGACGTTTATGGATCCCAACCTCAGGCCCATATCCACACCCACTTGCAAGAAGAGTAGAAAACATCCCAGTTGAAACTCCACTGCAGGGAACTTCTTGGACTTACAGCAAGATACATATTTTTTCCAAATACGATGATAATGTTTCGATGTAACTCCTTTCCTAGCCTGAATCAGGGTAGGAATAACCTTGTTCGGAATGCCCTTCTGAGCTAGTATCTGGCGTTCAACCTCCATGCCGTCAAACGTAGCCGCGGTAAGTCTTGATAGGTGAACGGCCCCTGCTGAAGCAGGTCCTCCCGAAGAAGCAGAGGCCTCGGCTCTTCTAGCAGTAGATCCAGAAGATCTGTGTACCAAGCCCTTCTCGGCCAGTCTGGAGCGATGAGGATTGCCTGAACTCTTGTTCTCCTTATGAGTTTGAGAACTCTTGGAATGAGTGGAAGTGGAGGAAACACGTACACCGACTGGAACACCCACGGAGTCACTAGGGCGTCCACCGCCACTGCTTGCGGGTCCCTTGACCTGGAACAATATCGCCGAAACTTCTTGTTGAGACGAGAGGCCATCATATCGATTTGGGGTACGCCCCAAAGATCTGTTCCCTCCTTGAACACCTCCGGATGTCTACTCCCGGAATGAAGATTGCTGACAGCGACGATGCGTGTTTTTTTGCCCAGATGATGATTCTTGTTACCTCTGACATTGCACCTCAGCTCTTCGTTCCGCCCTGTCGGTTTATGTACGCCAATGTCGTTACATTGTCCAACTGCACTTGAATGGCGCGATTTCTCAGAAGATGGGCCAGTTGGAGAAGACCGTTGTAGACGGCTCTTAGTTCCAGAATGTTTATTGGCAGCCCAGCTTCCAGACTTGACCACCTTCCTTGGAAGGTTTCCCCTTCTGACCTCGCCCCAGCCCTGGAGATTTGCATCCATGGTGAGGAGGATCCAGTCCTGAATCCCAAACCTGTGGCCCTCCAGAAGGTGAGGTAATTGCAGCCATCAGAGGAGTGAAATCCTGGCCTTTGGCGACAGACGTATTCTCTGGTGCATGTGTAGATGGGATCCCGACCACTTGTCCAGGAGATCCAGTTGGAAGGACCGAGCATGAAACCTCCCGTACTGCAGAGCCTCGTAAGAGGCCACCATCTTTCCCAGAAGGCGAATGCACTGATGAACAGACACTCGGGCTGGCTTCACGACATCTAGGACCATTGTTTGTATCACCAATGCTTTTTCCTCCGGAAGAAACTCCCTCTGCACTTCCGTGTTGAGGATCATTCCCAGAAAGGACAACCTCCTGGTTGGCTCCAAATGGGATCCAACCATGTTCCCTGGGAAGTTGGGTCGAGAGAGTTATTGACCGTAACAGCTTCTCCTTGAACGAAGCCTTTATCAGCAGATCGTCCAGATATGGAATTATGTTCACCCCCTGCCTGCGGAGGAGAACCATCATTTCCGCCATCACCTTGATGAATACCCTTGGTGCTGGGGAGAGGCCGAATGGCAGGGCCTGGAACTGATAGTGACCGTCTAACAGTGCGTATCAGAGATAAGCCTGATACGGCAGCCAAATCGGAATGTGGAGGTACGCATCCTTGATATCCAGGGATACCAGAAATTCCCCCTCCTCCAGACCTGATATCACTGCCCTTAGAGACTCCATTTTCAACTTGAACTCCCTCAGAAAGGGGTTGTGTGATTTTAAGGTCAGAATGGGCCTGACTGAACCATCCGGTTTCGGTACCATGAAAAGGTTCGAATAGTAACCTGTGTTCTGCATTTGAGGAGGGACTGGCACAATGACCTGTGCCTCCACCAACTTCTGGATGGCTCCCTGTAGGGTAGCCCTGTCTACCGGCAAAGCTGGCAAGCCCGATGTGAAGAAACAATGAGGAGGGAGATCTTGAAATTCCAGCCGGTACCCCGGGACACAATATCTAGTACCCTGGGGTCCAGGCTGGACGACACCCAAACGTGACTGAAATGTCTGAGTCTCGTCCCCACCGGCCCTACCTCCAGGCTGCGCTGTCCACCGTCATGCAGAGGACTTTGGCGCACCTGAAGCAGGCTTCTGTTCTTGGGAACCTGCCGCAGCAGGTTTCTTGGATTTTGGTCGGCCCCCTCTAAAGAAGGTGTTGGCCGGTTTAGTCTTTCTTGGTTTAGAAACCCGAAAAGACTGAGATGAAGAAAAAGGTTTCTTCATCGCAGGAGCTGCTGAGGGAAGAAAAGGAGACTTACCCGCTGTAGCCGTGGAGATCCACGCATCCAACGATTCCCCAAAGAGAGCCTGACCTGTGTAGGGTAGGATCTCCACACCTCTCCTGGATTCCGCATCGGCAGACCACTGGCGCAGCCACAGTCCTCGACAAGCTGAGACGGACATGGAAGAAATTCCTGCAGTCATTGAACCCAGGTCTTTCATGGATTCCACCATAAAACCTACAGAATCCTGAATGTTACGGAGAAACACTTCAATGTCACTCTTATCTAACGTATCCAAATCCTTAAGTAACGTGCCTGACCACTTTACTATAGCTTTGGAAATCCTTGCACAGGCAATAGTAGGAGGGAGTATCGCCTCTGAAGCCATGTATATGGATTTGAGCGTAGTATCAATCGTGCGATCAGCCGGCTCCTTTAAGGCGGCTGATCCTGGGACAGGTAAAACCACCTTTTTTGAGAGTCTGGATGCAGACGTGTCCACTATGAGTGGGTTTTCCCATTTCTTTCTATCCTCCTCAGGGAAGGGGAAAGCAACCAGAACCTTCCGAGGGATCTGGAACTTTTTTCTCTGGATTTTCTCATGCTTTTTCAAAAATAGCATTTAATTCTTTGGACGCAGGGAAGGTTAGCGAGATTTTCTTATTGTCAGTGAAGTAAGCCTCCTCAACCTGTTCAGGTGTTGTGTCAGTAATAGTCAACACATCTCTAATAGCATCGATCATCAACTGCACCACTTTTGCAAGAGATGCGACCCCCCTGAGCATGTCCCCATCACCGTCTGCCGTGTCAGAATCGGTTTCCGTGTCGTCTTGCATGATCTGGGTAAGAGCATGTTTGTGGGAACCCACCTGAGTTGCAGAGCGGGAGACTCGGGTGCTTGCGATCAACACCCTCAGGAGCTCAGTGTCCTATCAGCGGAGATAGGAGCCATTAACCTCAAGGGATGGATCCTACTCCCCCCCCCCCCCCCCCCCCAAGTCCCACGAAGCCAGGAGGCTGTTGCCAGCAGCCTCCCTGTACCTAACAGCTCTTAAAAAATAATAAAACTAGAAAAGCCCCTAGGAGCTCCCCTAGCTGTGACTGGCTCCACCGGGCACATTTTCTAAACTGAGTCTGGTAGGAGGGGCATAGAGGGAGGAGCCAGCCTACACTATTAAACTTTTAAAGTGCCCATGGCTCCCAAGGGACCTGTCTATACCCCATAGTACTAATGTGGACCCTAGGCCGTAAGAAAAAGTACAAAAAGGGTATCTGATCTCCTGAGAGAGGCAGTACCACATCCAAGGACCGCTCTTCTGAGGACAAACCAGAAGCGATAAAAGCCGGAACCACAATCTCTTAGTTAAGATGGAAAGATGACACCACCTTAGGTAGATAACCAGGACGAGTTCTAAGAACCAGTCACGGTGAAAAATCAGAAAGGGTGGACAACAAGTGGACAAAGCACCTAAATCTGACACCCTCCTAGCAGAGGCAATAGCCAGCAGAAACACAACCTTAGGCGTAAGCCATTTAAGGTCCACTGACTCAAGAGGTTCAAATGGAGACTCTTGCAGGGCAGTCAGGACAACAGCCAGATTCCATGGAGCGACAGGGGGGACATAGGGAGGCTGAATCCATAAAACACCCTGAGTGAAAGTATGAACATTATGAATAGACGCAATTTTCCTCTGAAACCACACCGACAAGGCAGATATATGAACCTTGAGAGAGGCTAGACGAAGGCCCAAGTCCAGGCTTTGTTGCAGAAAAGCCAAAAGTCTGGAAGTTCTGAATTTGTATGCGTCATAATTCTTAGCAGCACACCAGGTGAAGTAAGAATTCCAGACCCTATAATAAATCCGTGCAGAAGCCGGTTTATGGGCCTTCAGCATAGTTTGAATAACCGCCTTGGAGAATCCTTTGGCCCTCAGGAGTGATGCCTCAAGAGCCATGCCGTCAAAGCCAATCTGGCCAGGTTCGGGTAGACACAAGGGCCCTGAATGAGGAGGTCTGGGCGTTGAGGAAGTAGAAGAGGACGCTCTATCGATAGACCCTGTAGGTCTGAGAACCAATGCCGTCTGGGCCATGGTGGAGCGACTAGATGTAGTATTCCTCCTTGCTTGAACTTCCATAGTACCCTGGGCAGGAGAGACACTGGAGGGAACACGTAGGGCAGCCGAAAGTTCCGTGGAATTGCCAGTGCATCCACAAACGCTGCTTGAGGATCACTTGTTCTTGATCCGTAGACCTGAACTTTATGATGAGGACTCCCGGAATGAACACTGCCGATATTGCTCGCATATGGCGTTCTGCCCAACGAAGGATTTTTGACACTTCCAACAACGCCATGCGGCTTCGAGTGTCACCTTGATGATTTATGCATGCCACCGTGGTGGCGTTGTCTGATTGTAATTGAACAGGCCTGTTCTGTATCAGAGGCAGGGCAAGAGTCAAAGCATTGAACACTGCCCGCAATTTCAGAATGTTTATCGGGAGGAGAGATTCCTCCTTGGTTCACCAACTCTGGTGAGAGGGTTGCTCTAGCACCGTGCCCCAACCCCGCAGACTGGTATCCATAGTCAGTCGGACCCAGTTGGGCATCCAGAAGGGACGGCCCCTGCTCAACTGTTGGTCCTGTAGCCACCAGACAGACGAACCTCCGAAGTCTAGGATATCATTTGAGACCTGATCCGATGAGGCAGACTGTCCTACTTGGAAAGAATCAACTGCTGCAGATGGCGGGAATGAAATTGAGCGCACTCTACCATGTTGAAAGCCGACACCATGAGGCCTAGTACTTGCATCGCCGAGTGTATCAACATCTGATCCTGTCCTGTAGTTTCAGGACTTTCTCTTGAGACAGAAACAGTCTTTGACTCTGTGTGTCCAGCCGTGCCCCCAGGTGCACCATGTTCCGAGCAGGAACCAGTGAGGAATTCTTCCAGTTGATGAGCCACCCGTGGGCTTGTAGGAATTGGACCGTGAGGATCAGATGACTGAGGAGAACATCTTTTGGAGTTTGCCAGGATCAGCAAGTCGTCCATATGGCAGGATCCTGATTCCATGAAGGTGGAGAAGGGCCCTCATCACGGCCATGACCTTGGTGAAGATCCGAGGGTCCGGGGACAGTCCGAACGGCAGAGCCTGGAATTGATAGTGTAGGTTGCCAACAGCAAACCGCAGATATTGCTGATGCGATATATGCAGGTAAGCATCTTGTATGTCCAGGGATACCATATAGTCTCCGGGTTCCATGGCCAGTACAATCGAGTGCAGCATTTCCATATGGAATTTGGACACTCTCAAAAAACTTGTTCAGTGATTTGAGGTTGAGTATAGGCCGGAAAGACCCATTAGGTTTCTGGACTAGAAACAGGGTCGTGTATCCAGGAAGGATCATGCAACTAGGTGTAGAGCTTGCACTTTCAACGGATCCGAAGAGATAACTGTTGTGCAGAACTGGCAAGAGGGGCGTCTATTGAAAGAGACTTTGTACCCATGAGAGACAACTTCACGCACCCAGGCGTCTGAAGTGATCCTTAACCAGACCTGGGCGAATTGCAGAAGTCGGCCTCCCACCCTGGGATCCCCCAGCAGGAGGCCTGTCCCGTCATGCAGCTGGCTTGTCTTGTTTGGAAGCAGGTTGACGGGCAGCCCAGGATTGTTTGGGTTTGGGCTTGGTGGTTTTGGAAGCACGAGCCTGTCTCGGGTACGCCTGACTCTTTGCTTTCCCTAGAGGCCGAAAGGAACGAAAAGTGGTGCTCTTTGCCTTCGGTGCAGAAGGATTAGTATTCGGGAGAAATGCAGTCTTAGCAGCTGTTAAGTCAGTCACAATCTTATTAAGATCTTCCCCAAACAGTATGTCTCCCTTAAAAGGGAGTACCTCCAAAGTCTTCTTGGAGTCCAGATCCACTTTCCATGACCTCAACCACAGAATACGGCAAGCCAAGATTGACGTAGTCGACGCCTTAGCCACCATTACACCTGCCTTAGAGGACGCCTCCTGAATATAATGGGAGGCTGTGGCAATATAAGACAGATATTGTGTGGCAGTATCAGAGATATCCTGAGGTAGCTCTTCCTCAATAGCCTGAACCCATGCTTTGATACCTTTTGCGGCCCAAGAGGATGCTATAGTGGGTCTATGTACCTCACTTGTAAGGGAGTAAATAGACTTTAGGCATCCCACCACACGCTTATCTGTCGGTTCCTTCAATGAAGTGACAGTGGTGACAGGCAGAGTAGATGACACCACAAGCCGGGTGACATGGGTATCCACTGGAGGTGAATTTTCCCACTTGTTACACAACTCAGCAGGGAGAGGATAATGAGCTAGCATCTTTTTTATACAGGGAGAATTTCTTTCTTGGAGAAGACCAGGGTTCCTGACATATATCAACTAAGTGGCCAGAATGTGGCAAGACTACCTTAGTTACCTTCTGACGTTTAAATTTATCAGGTTTCTTAGACGCAGTAGTGGAATCTACAGTACCTCATCATCAATTTGTAGAATCAGCTTAATAGCCTCCACTAGGTCAGGGACATCAACAGGAAACTGTAGATTCCTCGTCAGACGCAACTGTATCCGTGTCTGATGGGTTGGTGAAATTTTCATCCTCATCAGAAGTAACATCTGAAATATTAGTGGATTGCGAGGAGGAAGCAGCCTGCTTAAATGACCCCTTGGCCCCAGAGGGACGTGGGGTAGGTTTCTGACTAACCAAAGATTGATTCAATTGTTGAATCTGGAGAGATAGCGTATCCCCCCAGAGTGGATTAACCACAGGGACAACACGTGGCTGCAATGGCACAGGAGGTCCCATAGGGGGCGTAAGGCATGTGTATTAAGTGTATTAAGCAGAGTGGAAGACGCCGCCCAAGGTGTTTCCTGATTGGCTACCGAAACAGCAGGCTCGCTAGGAGATGTACAACACCCAGTACAAAGACCATCAGTCAAAACTTCCCCTTCAGGCAAATCTTTGGTGCAAACACTGCATGATGCAGGAGTATCCGTGGATTGCCCGCCCTTTGTTGCAGACATTATAAAAAATATGTAGCTCAAGAGCGTAACAGTACAATACAGCCAGACAAATACAATATCTTCAAATAACTCTCTGAGTTATGTGACAGTAAATACAGGACACAAACAGAGAATTACAGCGGTTTGAGGTGACTGAAATACATATTAAACAGTATATACTGCGTAGCACTATATATGAGACCCTGACACACCTAGCCCCCCCCCCCCCAGGGTACAGAATACAGTGATAGCAATAGGAGGGATACACTGAAAGTGAAATCCACACAGCAGATGCAGGCACACCCAGTCACAGTGACAGTGCAGAAATAATTTCAAACAATAAAACTACACTGGACTAGTAAAAATATATATATCAATATATATCAATGCACAGTCAGAGACTGGATGTATATATCAAAATACTTGTACTAAATATTCAGGTAGAAGGACACTTGTTCTTAACTAACACTGTCTAAAATTACATGTAGAATACTTAAGTGACTGTAAATGCACAGCGCTGAGCAAGCAGGCGGATTAACAAAGGAGACATTGCCCTGCAGTACCGGAGACCAGCCGCAGCTACTTGTGAAAATATGGCGCCCAAATCTCTGTCAGGGAGTGAGGGAGAGTGAGAAGCAGCTCCAGGGCGGGAACATCAGCAGTAGATGGTGCCCGGAGCTGGGGGAGGGGCTATAGGTCAAGCGCCTTATCCCCTATGCTGGTCCTCACCACCGGGTACTATGGAGCCTTAATAAAATGTTTTTTTGTACAATCTGACCTGTGCTCCTTGCCCTGGTGGATATAGTGGGGTCCCTGTACGGCCACAGTGTCCACGCCAGCGTTGCGGCCCATCCCCTAAGACCGCGACCGGAACGCGATTTTGGTGGGTCCCACCTGGGGGACCCTCTTACCTCCTCCCAAAGAAGCAGCTACGCGATCCTGGAGAGCGCCAGCTGCGATGTGCCTGGGAACCGGAGAGCCTCCGCTGCAAGTACCCGGGAACTCAGCCAGTGGGAGTATGCAGCGCTGCTGAGGAGGTGTTGGAGCCACAGCACAGCATGTCACTAGGACATAGAAGAATCTTCAAGAACTGGTGCACTTTTAACAAAGCTCTTTTCAGGGCTGCCTAGCGCAGCCCCCCTGTTAAGTGACCTGCTCTGCAGGCACCAACTTACAAACTGAGCTCCAGTGCCCAGAAGCAGTGTTATAGAGGAGGCCCTGCAATGCATCCTGGGAACAGTCAAAGCTTTAGCCTGTTGGTGGCTCTGGATCAAGGTCCAACTCTACACCCCGATGTTTCCCTGTGGAACACAGTGTACCCCGCTACAGAAATGTTTATTACTGCCCCGTCACCACACTTCCAAGTACAGGACTACAACACCCACAATGCATTTCCCTAAGACCGGAAGCATCATATGACACGGATGCCGTAGATAGGTTACATCAACACATTGGTAACACCACATGACATGATGCGCCCAATCAGGCCCCACAGCCACATTCCTAATGATAGAATTACGTTACCCATAAGACCTCAGAATAGGCTGTGAGTTTCCTCTGCCGCACTGTCTTATCTTTATATGTAAGTTTACATGTAATCCCAACTAGGACAACATAACCTCGTTGACTTTGAACTATACTGCTCAAAAAAATAAAGGGAACACTAAAATAACACATCCTAGATCTGAATGAATGAAATATTCTTATTATATACTTTGTTCTTTACATAGTTGAATGTGCTGACAACAAAATCACACAAAAATTATCAATGGAAATCAAATTTATTAACCCATGGAGGTCTGGATTTGGAGTCACACTCAAAATTAAAGTGGAAAAACACACTACAGGCTGATCCAACTTTGATGTAATGTCCTTAAAACAAGTCAAAATGAGGCTCAGTAGTGTGTATGGCCTCCACGTGCCTGTATGACCTCCCTACAACGCCTGGGCATGCTCCTGATGAGGTGGCGGATGGTTTCCTGAGGGATCTCCTCCCAGACCTGGACTAAAGCATCCGCCAACTCCTGGACAGTCTGTGGTGCAACGTGGCGTTGGTGGATGGAGCGAGACATGATGTCCCAGATGTGCTCAATTGGATTCAGGTCTGGGGAACGGGCGGGCCAGTCCATAGCATCAATGCCTTCGTCTTGCAGGAACTGCTGACACACTCCAGCCACATGAGGTCTAGCATTGTCTTGCATTAGGAGGAACCCAGGGCCAACCGCACCAGCATGTGGTCTCACAAGGGGTCTGAGGATCTCATCTCAGTACCTAATGGCAGTCAGGCTACCTCTGGCAAGCACATGGAGGGCTGTGCGGCCCCCCAAAGAAATGCCACCCCACACCATTACTGACCCATTGCCAAACCGGTCATGCTGGAGGATGTTGCAGGCAGCAGAACGTTCCCCTTGGCGTCTCCAGACTCTGTCACGTCTGACACATGTGCTCAGTGAGAACCTGCTTTCATCTGTGAAGAGCACAGGGCGCCAGTGGTGAATTTGCCAATCTTGGTGTTCTCTGGCAAATCCCCAAACGTCCTGCATGGTGTTGGGCAGTAAGCACAACCCCCACCTGTGGACGTCGGGCCCTCATACCACCCTCATGGAGTCTGTTTCTGATCGTTTGAGTAGACACATGCACATTTGTGGCTTGCTGGAGGACATTTTGCAGGGCTCTGGCAGTGCTCCTCCTGTTCCTCCTTGCCCAAAGGCGGAGGTAGCGGTCCTGCTGCTGGGTTGTTGCCCTCCTACGGCCTCCTCCACATCTCCTGATGTACTGGCCTGTCTCTAGGTAGTGCCTCCGTGCTCTGGACACTACGCTGACAGACACAGCAAACCTTCTTGCCACAGCTCGCATTGATGTGCCATCCTGGATGAGCTGCACTACCTGAGCCACTTGTGTGGGTTGTAGACTCCGTCTCATGCTACCACTAGAGTGAAAGCACCACCAGCTTTCAAAAGTGACCAAAACATCAGCCAGAAAGCATAGGAGCTGAGAAGTGGTCTGTGGTCACCACCTGCAGAACAACTCCTTTATTGGGGGTGTCTTGCTAATTGCCTATAATTTCCACCTGTTGTCTATTCCATTTGCACAACAGCATGTGAAATTGATTGTCAATCAGTGTTGCTTCCTAAGTGGACAGTCTGATTTCACAGAAGTGTGATTGACTTGGAGTTACATTGTGTTTTTTAAGTGTTCCCTTTATTTTTTTGAGCAGTATATATAACCTGTATTTTTCATGTTATTGAATATAACACAATTGTTATACAGATGAAGAGTTCAGTCTCTGAACTGAACCTTAATGGTTCTTAAATCAATCTATTAAAACACATGCCCCATTGGTCCACAATCATGCCAGTCACATTATTAGGTTGTTAACCTTTTTCCATTGGTTAACACATTATGTCCCACTCAAAACTAACCCATCATGGAGAATTTTCTCACAACAGGCTGGATCTGAGGCACTTCCTGCTCACTCCCCCCAATTACTGTCAATTTGCTTACGGGTATAAAAGAAGCCACAGGGCTCACCCCAACTACACTTGGTGAACAAGCCAATTCCCCAGCGAAACACGAGTCCAAGGTTGGAGGTTTCAGGTCACATGCACAGGACCAGAACCAGCAAATTACACAAATCTCTGATAAGTATTAGTTTTATCTGTGAATTACCATATTGTCTGTTTATCCATCTTGTTTGTACCTCAGAACATCAAACTCCAATTCAGGGGACTCTCATTGGGACTGTGCCGGCACACATCCCCTGCACTGGTTTCTCCACCGGGGGGGGGGGGGGGGGGGGGGGTGTGACCGGTTTTAGGTCTCAAAAGCAGATCCTCCGCACTCCATCTATCTTTCACTCTACTCCGGCACTGTCCTCTTGTAATCTCAACCACTCGTTCACTGTTAATTTGTAACACACAAATGGGCAGTAGATGCAGAGACAATTGGGAGTGAATCTTTGATATTTACTACCCACTTAAGGGAAAACTATACTCAAATATCAACTATACACTAAAAGAAGATATGGCATAATGCTTGGATCTATAAATTACTATCAGATCACTGTTTATCAGCAATCGAGACCTGCCTGAAGAACAAATGCGCCTATGGTGTAGTAATTCCTTAAACCTCTGTCACACGCACACAATCAAATTGCGTACCAGGTAGTGGCTTGACTCAAAAGTATATCAGTCTCCTATTCTGTGGTCCAGATGTCTCAGAATCTAAATATAACGGAGACACACACAATCACTATATACCGTAGTCATTTCTCGGTCTGTGCTTATATTCTCATAAAAAATATGCGTACCAGAAACACAAAAAAATCGTGCATATCAGTAATATAATCCAGGTGTTCATCAGGGAGGTAGGATCACCGGCAGTTAGATCCAAATATAGACGCTCCTCTCCATTATGAACTTATAAAAAGTATTTATTTCAATAAATATAAAAATTAATATAAAGTAATAAAATATATATAAGCTTAGCTTAATGGTTCAGTGTCCAAATATGTTCATCATCCAATCAGTATCTCAACGCGTTTCGCCTCCTCGAGACTTCCTCAGGTGCCTTGAGGAGGTGAAACGCGTTGAGATACTGATATATATTTATATATATATATATATATATATACATACACAGGCGATAGGTGCGGCACTCACGGAAATAGATGACAAACACAGTGATCTCGTATCAACGTTTCGGTTTTTACCGTCTTCAAAATATACATAATACATAACACATTAAACATATAAACATTATAATTCTGTCTTTCTATGTGGTCTATTCATGAAGCAGTGAAAAGTGTGGAGAAGTGAGCCAGTGGAGAAGTTGCCCATGGCAACCAATCAGCATTGCTGTAACATTTATAATTTGTATACTATGAAATTGTACGAAGCAGCTGATTGGTTGCCGTGGGCAACTTCTCCACAGACTTACTTCTCCATGCTTTTCACTGCATCATGAATAGACCCCTGTGTGTTGTCAGAATATGTGTACGCACAAAAATATTACCTGCATCGCCAGCATCCGCATCTCTTGCCAGTGTGGTTTGTGTCCTGGCTGTGCTGGCTCTCTTTCGTACTGTTGAAATATGAATTTAGACCTTATGATCATTATATTGTGAATAGATATTTACTCAAAAACCTTATTGTGATGTGGACATATGAAGAACATTATGAAAATTAAACTAAACTTTGCTTATGCTTTTCTGGCTGACTTCATTGGGTGTGTATACTTTAATCATGAACCAATTACAACAACCAATCCATACCCTAAGGTGCAGAATTAACAATATTATACAACTACAAAACCAACCGTGGATGTTTAACACCACAAGAATATTAGTCTGTTTGAAAAAAAAATCTTTGTGACAAAAATAACTCACAACAACCAAATATATTATTTTAAAAAAAAATATATATATATTCTGCCGCAATAATCACATCTTGCACACAAAGGCCTATCCACAACAACATACAGTAACCATAAATACATTAAAAAAATGGATTAAACATTCATGAAAACACATGAGTCACACTTCATTTAAAGGCACACCCAAAAAACAAAAAACAAAAACATAAACCAAAAAAAATTAGATGCAGCAAAAGGGACAGGACAACTGCTAACTTCACAATACAAAGGGAAATAACATAACTATTTATGCACAAAACTACATCACCAACACATTTGAAAAATGAAACAACTTACAAACACAATTAGCTACAATACATTTCAGACAACTAAGGACAAAGCACATATGTTAAAATAATATAAATATTGTACCACAAACTCACCATCCTGCCTTGGACGATCCGAATCCCAGATATAAGTCGCACCAACCACTTCTGGCGGAATAAGGGACCGCACAGGCTCCTCCCACTCCCGATATGACGCTCTGAAGGGATGGCCACCCCCTGTTTGTCTGGCTGACTTAAGGTGGGTACACACTAGTAGATATATCTGCAGATCAATTGATCTGCAGATATATCTATGTACGGATCGGGCAGTGTGCTGTGCATACACACTGCCCGATCCGTCGGGGGACTGACGACGGAGTTCACAGACGTATCGCCCGTACACACTGGCCGACGGTCCCGCGATGTATCGGCCGTTCAAGAGAACGGCCGATATATCGACCAGTGTGTACGGGCCTTTAGCCTCCTTTGCCATCTTAGCCTTGACACGGCGCTTGATGTCGTAGAAATGCTTACGACACGTGTCCTCGGTCCTCCTCACCACACCCTCACTATTAACTGCCGCTACTACCTTCCCCCACAGAAAACACTCTTCCTGCGTGAAGGAACCTTGGCAGCATCAGGCCCAAACAGCTGACGATGATGCCTCATCAGCTCACGCACCAATACAACATTCTCTGCTTAGCTGAATTTGACATTGCGGCCCGTCTTTGTAGTGGTGCGTGGCTGCGGAGCCACAGCACCATCACTTTCACTCTCACTCGAGTCTGCGGCACCAACCTCCCCCTCCTCCTCACTAACCTCCTCCACCTCACTAACCTCCTCCCTCTCACTCACCTCCTCCCTCTCACTCACCTCCTCCACCTCACTCACCTCCGCCACCTCACTCACCTCTGACTGGGACATATTCAGGACAAACAACAAAAAACACTTATAAAAAAAAAACACAAAACACACTCCTCCACTACCACTACACACCACACACCAAACACACACACACATACAAACAAACAAACAATGACAATAGACTGAATTTTTTTTTACAAAGACAAAAAAGTAAACAGAAAAATAACTACACAACAATATGACAAGACTACTTACACACACAGTACAGCACTCAGCAATCGAAAAAAACCACCTCCAATCCACCAAATACTCCAAACTACTCACCAACACCAAACACCGCTTACTCTCACCTCTCCACTAGCTAAACCCACGAGGTTCGGTCGGTTTGGAGCGGTTTTATAGCAATGAGCACAGACACTCCTCCATCAGGAAACAAACCAATCACAGACGAGTGACAAAAACGAAAGTTAGAAAAAATTGCGGCCGGGAACGGAGAAACACTGCCGTAACATTCAAATGACTAATTTGTAAAAAAAAAACACAACACGGCCGCAAAAACACAAAATCGGCCGCATTCTACCTTTGAAAAACACGAATGACATCGAAAAATGAAAATAATCAAAATACGACAGCTTAGTAAATAAGGCGTAAAAAAATCAAAAAGTTGCAAATTCACACATTCGATGTCATTCGTGTTTAATCTCCCTCCAAATCGACACAAATACGAATTTTAGTAAATATACCCTCTGGTATACTACAAACGTACTGTTACAATTAAGGTGGTGTCTGATCTGGTACATTTTACCCGAATGAGGATGGGGAAATTTATCCCCCGTTATCAAAAAACTACATGTCTTGCATGTACATCTTAAGCACCCCCATTTTTTATTTACAAGAAAATGGGTAGCCATATTAGAATTTGATATATCAGTATGCATGAGTAAATCCTTAAGATTTCTATCTCGGGTATAACATGGCATAACAGTATGATGGTCAAGATGCAAAGATGTATCCGTCTGTACAATTGTCCATCTATTCTTAGTAATTTTTTTGATCTCGGGAGACAGAGCGTTATATCAGTTAATGATGGGAAATTTATCAGATACCGTCACTCTCTCCTTTTTACGCAACAGTGAACTCCTATCCAGCCTTAAAACTTTCTCTTTGATGTTAAGAAGATTCTCATAATCATAGCCCCTCTCCATAAATTTTAATATTGTTTCATCCAACTGTTTATGTACTATTTCTGGGGCAGAGTTGATTCTACGTACTCTTACCATCTGTGAGTAAGGCAGACCCAACTTAAGCTCTCGTGGATGGTTACTATTGATGTGTAAAATTGAATTGCGGTCAGTAGGTTTATTAAAGACCGATGTAACAAGACCATCATTAGTACGAGTGATCTGGACATCAAGAAAATGAATCAGGGATTGGCTCATCTCAAGGGCTAATTTAACTGGGCTCATAGAGTCATTATGCTGTTTAATTAATGACCTAAGATTTTCCTCGGGGCCCTGCCAAATCAAGAACAGGTCATCAATGTACAGTAGCGCATATAACTAAGGATCTGTGCCTTAACCTCATGATTAGAGAAAAAGAGATCCTGCTCGATCTCAAACATGTAACAATTCGAGTATGCCGGAGCCACAGAGGACCCCATAGCACACCCCAACCTCTGTATGTAATAATCACCATCAAATAAGAAATTATTTTTTGTTAAAACAAATTCTAGAAGCTGTAAAAGAAATTCAATAAATGCAGATGTTAATAAATCGTTAGTTAACAAAATCTTCCTGACCGCCAAAATACCCACATCATGTGGAATAATAGTATAGAGGCTAGTGACATCAGCTGTCACTAGCCACACATCACATGGTAATGGGCCAATTGCAGATAATTTATTCAAGAACATAGTGGTATCAAGTAAAAAATGTTTGTTCCTCTGGATGAGGGCTTGCAAAACTGAATCAATAAGAATGGCCGCTGGTTGTGATAAGGACCCCCTGGCGGAGATTATAGGCCTACCCGGGGAGGGGAAAGACCCTTGTGTATTTTGGGAAAAGTATATAAAATAGGGGTAATGGGAAATTCTGGTATGAGCATATCCCCAAGTTCATCAGTGATGATGGCTAATGTTCTTGCTCCCATAACAATTTCTTTAAGCTCTTTCTTAAAGATGTTACTAGGATCCCTTGGCAGCTTCCCATATGTGTCTTGGTCCCTTAATTGCCTCTGAATCTCGGCCCGGTAGTCAGATAAGTCCTGTAACACAATTGCCCCTCCCTTATCTGCAGGGCGAATAATCAATTCTTTGAAGGAAGATAAAGATTTGATGGCACGACGTTCTAACAGAGTAAGATTAGGATGAGAGTCTCTGTTGGTATTTTATACTTTATTAACATCATCGGCTAACAATCTCATAAAGGTCTTGATTGACGCATTCAAAGAGACTGGCTCAAAAGTAGATTTCATAGCGAACTGTTTCATTTGAGCGGGAATTTCCCACTTATCAGTGGTCCTAACTTTGCGTGTACCCCCAAAGAATTCTCTAAGCTTTAACTTCCTTTGTAATTTATACTTATCGACTTGCCACTGTATCTTATTAAATGGGCAAGATGGTATAAAAGAGACCTTTCTGTAACAAACTAGTCTCTGACTGAGAAAGCTCATAAGAGGATGGATTGCATATTACTTCCTTTGTGACACTGGTGGTTTTCTGCCACGTCCCTTGTCGACGGCATTGTCCTCCTCTTCGTGTTGGCCTGATGCCTGGGTGGCATATTTCCTCCGGGTAGTTACTGCTAAAGGGATGAAGCGTTTTTGACGTTGCCCCGCTGCCTTATTACCAGATTCATTGGCACTGCTGGACTGCTCCTGGGAGGAAGCCGTATCCTGAATCGTTTTTTGGATACCGGCGATTCCGTTGGAAGCTTCGCCTCGCATTATTCCCTTCATTGCCACCCGTAAGCCATCTATATACCTTATGGTATTCGTAATCGTTATCCACCTTCTGGGCTCTTAAATTTAACAAGGTCCCGTTTATAGATGGAAATCTGATTCTCAAGTTTTGCGATCTAGTCTGTCTCTGTATCGGTACTTAATGCAGGAAGATGGATTTTTTCAAACGCATCGATTTTCTCCTTGATTACTGATAGCTCTTTGTTAGATTGGTCGATAACCAAAACAATGAGATCATACGAGCACTTGTTTAAGATCCCAGTCCATTTTTTACAAAAACTGGGATCGTAGCGTCCAATCGTTGGACAGTTTCTTATCCGGAAGCCCCTTGGTATCTTTTTAGACCTATAATAATCGCTTAGTGTAATAGAATGGTAGTAGAATGGGATACCGTATATCTAGGAATTACATAATAATTATTAAAGCTACTCAGGTATCCAAAACCAAAAGATATTTCGCATCATTTTAAGCTTATGTTATTTTGTCCATTATGCACATGACCAATAAATACAGCCGTAAGACTAATGGCCCATACACACGGTGAGATTCGGGCTATGCCCGATTCTCACTATGTGACAGGGGCTAGGTCGGTACATAGTCAGTATTGCAAGCACACTCATTATGTGCTTGAGATACTGACTATGTCAGTGACGTGCTGTGAGGTCAGTGGCTGGGGAGGCACTGGCAGCTAACACCCCCCCCCCCCCCCCCCATTGAGGGAAAAAATAGTGTAGTCCCCCACACACCACTAAAACCAGCACCAGGCAGAACCAGCCAGGGGGGATAATAACATAGCAGGGGAGACACTCAGTGTGGGGTCCCCCTGCCATGCCACTAAAGTTCCCCCAAGCCAGTCAGCCCAGGGCTGGAATTCCTCGGAAAGTGGGGCCCCCAACAAATAAAAATGGGGTCTCCCCTTCCGAGCAACAACCAGCACTGGGCTGATAGCCCAGTACTATGCCCCGCACCCCTGGTGGCGGTGGGTGCGAGGTTCATTGTATACTAATATTGTTCTTTACAGGTGGCATACAGGACCCAGCATGCTGGCACTTGGAGAACCACAAGTGCCAGCATGCACGGACATAAAGGGCCCACTGGCACCTGTAGTCCACCTGTAAAGAAAATATTTAAAAAACCACACTACACGGTCTTTAAAAAAGTTTTATTGCACAGCATCTTCACCTGGGGGCGGCGACCTTTAAGCTCTTCAGCGTGGCCGCCGCCTTCCCAGGACTTCCAGCGTCTTCACCTGGGGGGGCGCCACCTCTCCAGGGCTTCCGGCATCTCCCTACGGCGTCTTTACCTAGGAGGTGGCGGCCTTTAAGCTCTTTTGCATGGCCGCCGCCTTCCCAGTACTTCCAGCGTCTTCACCTGGTGGGCGGTGGCTGCTAAGCTCTTTTGCATAGCCACCGCCCATCCAGGACTTCCACGGAATCTTCTCTCTTCAGGAGCTCTTCTCTGCTCCTCCTCCGCCATTGGACTGACAGCCGCTGCCTCGCGCTGACTTATATAAGTCAGCGGGAGGGGGCGGGGCGAAGACGCAGCAAGCCATGATTGGCTCTCGGTGGCCATCTTGAATTTAAAAAATTACGCTGAGGCGCCATTTTTGAAATGGGTTACCGCTCAGCTGCCAAACTCTGCTGAATGCCCCTGACCGCCGCCAAAATCTCAGTCGCATCCCGCCGCCCGCACCTCCACCGCCCGGCCCGCCGCATCCCGCACCTCCGCCACCACCGACGTCCACACAGTGATTGGCAGCGGATCCAGTGACAGATCCGCTGGCCAATCACTGTGGCCTCACTCTCATAGGTTGTAAGCACATCCCTGTATGAAAGTGGCACCTCTAATGGTCCCGCTTTCCCATGTTATTTTAATGGGCTCTTCATGCCCATTGCTAGGCCCCGCCCGCGCCTGCCCCCCGCTCCCATATCTTTCCCCATTCACTACGGGAGGCACCACGATTGGTGCCTCCCAAACACACTTTACACTGTATAATGATGAATAAAATAATAAAGGAGATACTTATGACAGAGAATATGTGTCATAAGTATCATCTTTGAATTATTTTACTCCTTAATGACAGGGGAGGCACTGCCTCCCCTGACTGCACGTCCCTGCACAGCGTGGTACTAAACTGGAGGTATATATCAGAATACTCGCACAATATATTCTGTAACAGGTACACTCTTTCTTAACTACAGAAATTAATAGAGGCGCTCATGAAATCCACACACCATATTTTCACAGGTTCAGTGACAACCAAAGAATCAGATGAATTTATAAAAAGTATATGTATTTATTATTCACAATAATCTAATAAAAATACCATTTAATAAAGACAATTCATAGGTAATGTTACTCGTAGCTTTCTGATTTGCCACATACATAAGTTTAAAAACACATGAATTATCTAGGCTTTTACTATTGTTGTTTGTAACGTTAGAATTTCACTGAACTGGATGATTGAAAGTTCAAAATGTAACAATGTGTTACAATCCTTTGGAAACACTGTTGCCACAGCTGCTGAATGTGATTCCTGAGTAAGACACAGTTGCTGCACGTTTAAAGGGCCCTACTCACTGGCCGACCCGCCGCCGAGCTGCCCGACGGCGGATACGGCCGACGAGCGACACGGCGGCGGGGGGGGGGGGGGGGGGCAGTGACGGGGGGAGTGAAGTTTCTTCACTCCCCCCGTCACGCGGCTGCATTGAAGTGCAGGCAAATATGGACGAGATCGTCCATATTGGCCTGCATGCACAGCCGACGGGAGACCAGCGATGAACGAGCGCGGGGACGCGCATCGTTCATCGCTGGAGTCTCCACACTGAAAGATATGAACGAGTTCTCGTTCATTTATGAACGAGATCGTTCATATCTTTCAAAAAATCGGCCAGTGTGTAGGGCCTATAAGAGGTGAGCTTCAATGAAGATTAGCGGCATATGTTGGTTGTATATAAAAGAAATTACCTCTCCATATGGGCTGGTGGACCCGAGCGTCCCCGGGTGAGTCCAGAATTTGCCCAATAAGTTGTGGAGCTGGAGGGTACGTGGCGTGTCTGGATGTGTCGACCAGCCGCTGGGTTGTGCTCAATTGACCTGCTGATGGTCACCCGGTATGTGCCGTGCAGACAAGTGCGGACAGCAGGCGTGAGGCTGCTGGATGAGACACCGTCACAGATATCCGGCTGCACTGAGAAGCTTCCTCCCAGACTACCTGGACGTGCACCGTCCGCCGGTGGTCAGCGGGATGGAAGATACTGAGGCCGGTCGCAGTTGTCGTACAGAGCCCACGGCTCGATTCCGTGCCAAATGGTGGTCGCCCGTCACTGCCGCAGGTGAATTACAGGTGGAGTAGCTGTGTCCTGGATGCAGGTGTTCAGTGAAAGAAAGGGGGGAGGAGTCCTCTTTCTTAACTAACACTGTCTGTATAAAGACATGTAGAATACTCAAGTGTTTGTGAAGTCACAGCGCTGTATACAGGCGGCTTTACAAGGGAGACCTTGCCCTGCAATCCCAGTAGTAGCTATGCTCAGAAGATGGCACCCAGCGTCTCTGTAAGGTTATGAGGGAGTGTGAGGCAGCTGCAGGGTGGGAACTCTATGTGGAGATGGCGCCCTGGGCCAGGTGAAGGGTTACAGGCCAATCACCAGAGCGGTCTGTGACTGTGTGCCTAAGCCGGAGCATCTCCACCGCAAGTTCCCGGGAACAGAGCCGTGGGAGTATGCAACGTTGCTTGGGAGGTGATGGAGCTGCAGAGCTGAACTGTCACCCTGACACGCAGCGCTGACTGCCCAGTTGAATAAATCTTCTTAGAAAAGCTGCACGCCCTCCTGTTAGGTGACCTGCTGCTGCAGGCACCAACTCGAAACTGAGCTCTCAGTGCCAGGAGGTGGGGTTGATAAGAGAGGCCCCAAAGTAACCTTGAACAGCCTATAGCTTTAGCCTGTTGGTGCCTCTGGATCAATATCCACTGTACACCCTGATGTTTTCCTGTGGAAACCAATGTCTCCTGCTGCAGAAATAAAAATTATTAGTGCAAAATGTGTAAAAGTCAAGTATTTTTTATAAGCAAAGTCTGTGCAGTAAGAGTTGCAGTGGGTTCTGTGTATATACCAGCAGCTGGGGCCGCATTCAGGTTAGCGCTGCAGCACAAGCTGACTGATCTGTCCCTAACACTCACTGACCTTTAGCTGGTATTCTCCCCTATAGCCGTCTGGTTTCCTCGATCTCCAGAGATTATTATTCACACATCAGTGTAAACTTACGCAACATTGTGACAGCCTCATTTAGGAATAATTAAAGTGAATTATAATCAGAACTCACCTGTTCACACCAGCACTGAGGGTATGAAAATGAAAGAGATAGAAACAAGCTGACAAGTCAGACAGCATCACTAGTAAACAGTCACATACAGTGCAAATGGGCACTTATTCAACTACACAGTACCACAAGGGTAGGTAGGAAATCAGTACTGTATTACCTAGCTCCTGGGAGCGGGATACAGGGAGAGCAATGTATATAGCAGCACAGCAACTATAACTGCCACATATGTACACAGTTGCATATCTGCATTAGGCACTTGTTCAACTACACAACACCAGAGGTAGGTAGGAAATCAGTACTGTATCACCAGCCTCTGGAGAGCAGAATACAAGGAGACTAGAACCAGACTTCCTAATGCTAGCCATACATCAAACCAACTTTTCTCCAACACTCCAAACTTCCAACTTGTCTGTTCAACTAAAACAGTGCTCCACACATCTAACCAACTTTTCATCAGTGCTCCACACATCTAACCAACTTTTCATCAGTGCTCCACACATCTAACCAACTTTTCATCAGTGCTCCACACATCTAACCAACTTTTCATCAGTGCTCCACACATCTAACCAACTTTTCATCAGTGCTCCACACATCTAACCAACTTTTCATCAGTGCTCCACACATCTAACCAACTTTTCATCAGTGCTCCACACATCTAACCAACTTTTCATCAGTGCTCCACACATCTAACCAACTTTTCATCAGTGCTCCACACATCTAACCAACTTTTCATCAGTGCTCCACACATCTAACCAACTTTTCATCAGTGCTCCATACATCTAACCAACTTTTCATCAGTGCTCCACACATCTAACCAACTTTTCATCAGTGCTCCACACATCTAACCAACTTTTCATCAGTGCTCCACACATCTAACCAACTTTTCATCAGTGCCCCACACATCTAACCAACTTTTCATCAAACCAACCTGCCAACTTGTGATGTCACTGAAGGGGCGGGATGCAGCAGTGTATATTTTGTGGTCAAACCTCCGAAAATGCATTTTTCAGAGGTTTGGCAGCTTACGGCACACATATGCACCAAGCCCGCATGGATGGCGTTGCCCAATAGAAGCTTATGGACTTCTTTCCGTGTTTTCCCCTCCCGAGAGGGATCCAACAGGCTCCCACCCAGCACCCCCCCCCCCCCCCCCAACACATACCGTACTAAACCCAAAAGTCATTCTATCGCACAGGACAGCTCTTATGGAGAGATCTGTCCTTTGTGATTTTCTTCAAGTATACATTGTTAATAAGCGGCGTAATGCTCACAGTGAGTGGCGGGATGGATTGCATTCAAAATGTGATTCGTCATGCATCCTGCGGCCGCCCTTGATCTTAAATCATTTGTCTTGAGCAACACACATAAAATCGTTTTTATAAAAGGAAAGCACTGTATTGGAAAATGACACCATTGAAAACAACCATTGATATATGTATAAAAACAAACAAACCCTGCTAGCTCAGTGCAAAAACAGCCTGCTGTTCAAAGCACAAATACAGCTTCTTTTATACCCCATCAACAAATACATCAAGATGAAAAAGCTGTAATAATAAGAATTTACTTACCGATAATTCTATTTCTCATAGTCCGTAGTGGATGCTGGGGAGTCCGTAAGGACCATGGGGAATAGCGGCTCCGCAGGAGACTGGGCACATCTAAAGAAAGCTTTAGGACTATCTGGTGTGCACTGGCTCCTCCCCCTATGACCCTCCTCCAAGCCTCAGTTAGGATACTGTGCCCGGATGAGCGTACACAATAAGGAAGGATTTTGAATCCCGGGTAAGACTCATACCAGCCACACCAATCACACCGTATAACCTGTGATCTGAACCCAGATAACAGAGGAGCCTCTGAAAGATGGCTCGCAACAATAATAACCCGATTTTTGTAACAATAACTATGTACAAGTATTGCAGACAATCCGCACTTGGGATGGGCGCCCAGCATCCACTACGGACTATGAGAAATAGAATTATCGGTAAGTAAATTCTTATTTTCTCTAACGTCCTAAGTGGATGCTGGGGACTCCGTAAGGACCATGGGGATTATACCAAAGCTCCCAAACGGGCGGGAGAGTGCGGATGACTCTGCAGCACCAAATGAGAGAACTCCAGGTCCTCCTCAGCCAGGATATCAATTTTGTAGAATTTTACAAACGTATTTGCTCCTGACCAAGTAGCTGCTCGGCAAAGTTGTAAAGCCGAGACCACTCGGGCAGCCGCCCAAGATGAGCCCACCTTCCTTGTGGAGTGGGCATTTACAGATTTTTGGCTGTGGCAGGCCTGCCACAGAATGTGCAAGCTGAATTGTACTACAAATCCAACGAGCAATAGTCTGCTTAGAAGCAGGAGCACCCAGCTTGTTGGGTGCATACAGGATAAACAGCGAGTCAGATTTCCTGACTCCAGCCGTCCTGGAAACATATATTTTCAGGGCACTGACAACGTCTAGCAACTTGGAGGCCTCCAAGTCCCTAGTAGCCGCAGGCACCACAAATAGGTTGGTTCAGGTGAAACGCTGAAACCACCTTGGGGAGAAACTGAGGACGAGTCCTCAATTCCGCCCTGTCCGAATGGAAAATCAGATAAGGGCTTTTTCAGGATAAAGCCGCCAATTCTGACACGCGCCTGGCCCAGGCCAGGGCCAACAGCATGACCACTTTTCATGTGAGATATTTTAACTCCACAGATTTAAGTGGTTCAAACCAATGTGACTTTTGGAACCCAAAACTACATTGAGATCCCAAAGTGCCACTGGAGGCACAAAAGGAGGCTGTATATGCAGTACCCCTTTTACAAACGTCTGAACTTCAGGGACTGAAGCTAGTTCTTTTTGGAAGAAAATTGACAGGGCCGAAATTTGAACCTTAATGGACCCCAATTTCAGGCCCATAGACACTCCTGTTTGCAGGAAATGTAGGAATCGACCCAGTTGAATTTCCTCCGTCGGGCCTTACTGGCCTCGCACCACGCAACATATTTTCGCCAATTGCGGTGATAATGTTTTTGCGGTTACATCCTTCCTGGCTTTGATCAGGATAGGGATGACTTCATCCGGAATGCCTTTTTTCCTTCAGGATCCGGCGTTCAACCGCCATGCCATCAAACGCAGCCGCGGTAAGTCTTGGAACAGACAGGGTCCTTGCTGGAGCAGGTCCCTTCTTAGAGGTAGAGGCCACGGATCCTCCGTGAGCATCTCTTGAAGTTCCGGTTACCAAGTCCTTCTTGGCCAATCCGGAACCACGAATATAGTGCTTACTCCTCTCCATCTTATCAATCTCAGTACCTTGGGTATGAGAGGCAGAGGAGGGAACACATACCCTGACTGGTACACCCACGGTGTTACCAGAGCGTCTACAGCTTATTGCCTGAGGGTCCCTGGACCTGGCGCAATACCTGTCGAGTTTTTAATCATGTGGAAGACTTCTGGGTGAAGTCCCCACTCTCCCGGGTGGAGGTCGTGCTGAGGAAGTCTGCTTCCCAGTTGTCCACTCCCGGAATGAATACTGCTGACAGTGCTATCACATGATTTTCCGCCCAGCGAAGAATCCTTGCAGCTTCTGCCATTGCCCTCCTGCTTCTTGTGCCACCCTGTCTGTTTACGTGGGTGACTGCCGTGATGTTGTCCGACTGGATCAACACCGGCTGACCTTGAAGCAGAGGTCTTGCTAAGCTTAGAGCATTGTAAATGTCCCTTAGCTTCAGGATATTTATGTGAAGTGATGTCTCCAGGCTTGACCATAAGCCCTGGATATTCCTTCCCTGTGTGACTGCTCCCCAGCCTCGCAGGCTGGCATCCGTGGTCACCAGGACCCAGTCCTGAATGCCTAATCTGCGGCCCTCTAGAAGATGAGCACTCTGCAACCACCACAGGAGGGACACCCTTGTCCTTGGTGACAGGGTTATCCGCTGATGCATCTGAAGATGCGACCCGGACCATTTGTCCAGCAGGTCCCACTGGAAAGTTCTTGCGTGGAATCTGCCGAATGGGATTGCTTCGTAGGAAGCCACCATTTTACCCAGAACCCTTGTGCATTGATGCACTGAGACTTGGCTCGGTTTTAGGAGGTTCCTGACTAGCTCGGATAACTCCCTGGCTTTCTCCTCCGGGAGAAACACCTTTTTCTGGACTGTGTCCAGGATCATCCCTAGGAACAGAAGACACGTCGTCGGAACCAGGTGCGATTTTGGAATATTGAGAATCCAATCGTGCTGCCGCAACACTACCTGAGATAGTGCTACACCGACCTCCAACTGTTCCCTGGATCTTACCCTTATCAGGGAATTGTCCAAGTAAGGGATAACTAAAATTCACTTCCTTCGAAGGAATATCATCATTTCGGCCATTACCTTGGTAAAGACCCGGGGTGCCGTGGACCATCCATACGGCAGCGTCTGAACTGATAGTGACAGTTCTGTACCATAAACCTGAGGTACCCTTGGTGAGAAGGGTAAATTTTGACATGAAGGTAAGCATCCTTGATGTCCCGAGACATCATGTAGTCCCCTTCTTCCAAGTTCGCAATCACTGCTCTGAGTGACTCAATCTTGAATTTGAACCTCTGTATGTAAGTGTTCAAAGATTTTAGATTTAGAATCGGTCTCACCGAGCCGTCCGGCTTCGGTACCACAACAGTGTGGAATAATACCCCGTTCCCTGTTGCAGGAGGGGTATCTTGATTATCACCTGCTGGGAATACAGCTTGTGAATGGCTTCCAAAACTGTCTCCCTGTCAGAAGGAGACATCGGTAAAGCCGACTTTAGGAAACGGCGAGGGGGAGACGTCTCGAATTCTAATTTGTACCCCTGAGATATCACCTGAAGGATCCAGGGGTCTACTTGCGAGTGAGCCCACTGTGCGCTGAAATTCATTGAGACGGGCCCCCCACCGTGCCTGATTCTGCTTGTAAAGCCCCAGCGTATACTGAGGGCTTGGCAGAGGCGGGAGAGGGTTTCTGTTCCTGGGAACTGGCTGATTTCTGCAGCCTTTTTCCTCTCCCTCTGTCACGGGGCAGAAATGAGGAACCTTTTGCCCGCTTGTCCACGAAAAGACTGCGCCTGATAATACGGCGTCTTCTCATGTTGAGAGGCGACCTGGGGTACAAACGTGGAATTCCCAGCTGTTGCCGTGGCCACCAGGTCTGAAAGACCGACCCCAAATAACTCCTCCCCTTAATAAAGCAATACTTCCAAATGCCGTTTGGAATACGCATCACCTGACCACTGACGTGTCCATAACCCTCTACTGGTAGAAATGGACAACGCGCTTAGACTTGATGCCAGTCGGCAAATATTCCGCTGTGCATCACGCATATATAGAAATGCATCTTTTAAATGCTCTATAGGCAAAAATATACTGTCCCTATCTAGGGTATCAATATTTTCAGTCAGGGAATCCGACCACGCCAACCCAGCACTGCACATCCAGGCTGAGGCGATTGCTGGTCGCAGTATAACACCAGTATGTGTGTGAATACCTTTTAGGATACCCTCCTGCTTTCTATCAGCAGGATCCTTAAGGGCGGCCATCCCAGGCGAAGGTAGAGCCCTTACAAGCGTGTGAGCGCTTTATCCACCCTAGGGGGTGTTTCCCAACGCACCCTAACCTCTGGCGGGAAAGGATATAATGCCAATAACATTTTAGAAATTATCAGTTGTTATCGGGGGAAACCCACGCATCATCACACACCTCATTTAATTTCTCAGATTCAGGAAAACTACAGGTAGTTTTTCCTCACCGAACATAATACCCCTTTTTTTGGTGGTACTCGTATTATCAGAAATGTGTAAAACATTTTTCATTGCCTCAATCATGTAACGTGTGGCCCTACTGGAAGTCACATTCGTCTCTTCACCGTCGACACTGGAGTCAGTATCCGTGTCGGCGTCTATATCTGCCATCTGAGGTAACGGGCGCTTTAGAGCCCCTGACGGCCTATGAGACGTCTGGACAGGCACAAGCTGAGTAGCCGGCTGTCTCATGTCAACCACTGTCTTTTATACAGAGCTGACACTGTCACGTAATTCCTTCCAACAGTTCATCCACTCAGGTGTCGACCCCCTAGGGGGTGACATCACTATTACAGGCAATCTGCTCCGTCTCCACATCATTTTTCTCCTCATACATGTCGACACAAAAGTACCGACATACAGCACACACACAGGGAATGCTCTGATAGAGGACAGGACCCCACTAGCCCTTTGGGGAGACAGAGGGAGAGTTTGCCAGCACACACCAGAGCGCTATATATATATACAGGGATAACCTTATATAAGTGTTTTTCCCCTTATAGCTGCTGTATAGTTAATACTGCGCCTAATTAGTGCCCCCCTCTCTTTTTTAACCCTTTCTGTAGTGTAGTGACTGCAGGGGAGAGCCAGGGAGCTTCCCTCCAACGGAGCTGTGAGGGAAAATGGCGCCAGTGTGCTGAGGAGATAGGCTCCGCCCCCTTATCGGCGGCCTTATCTCCCGTTTTTCTATGTATTCTGGCAGGGGTTAAATGCATCCATATAGCCCAGGAGCTATATGTGATGCATTTTTTTGCCATCTAAGGTGTTTTTATTGCGTCTCAGGGCGCCCCCCCCCAGCGCCCTGCACCCTCAGTGACCGAAGTGTGAAGTGTGCTGAGAGCAATGGCGCACAGCTGCAGTGCTGTGCGCTACCTTGTTGAAGACAGGACGTCTTCTGCCGCCGATTTTCCGGACCTCTTCTGCCTTCTGGCTCTGTAAGGGGGCCGGCGGCGCGGCTCTGGGACCCATCCAAGCTGGGCCTGTGATCGTCCCTCTGGAGCTAATGTCCAGTAGCCTAAGAAGCCCAATCCACTCTGCACGCAGGTGAGTTCGCTTCTTCTCCCCTTAGTCCCTCGATGCAGTGAGCCTGTTGCCAGCAGGTCTCACTGAAAATAACAAACCTAAACTAAAACTTTCACTAAGAAGCTCAGGAGAGCCCCTAGTGTGCAACCTTCTCGTTCGGGCACAGAGATCTAACTGAGGCTTGGAGGAGGGTCATGGGGGGAGGAGCCAGTGCACACCAGATAGTCCTAAAGCTTTCTTTAGATGTGCCCAGTCTCCTGCGGAGCCGCTATTCCCCATGGTCCTTACGGAGTCCCCAGCATCCACTTAGGACGTTAGAGAAAAATGCTATATTGGGCAATAAAAAGAAAACTTCCTGTTCGCTTCGCTGCCTATGACCTGAAGTGCAGCCCATGGATTTAGATGCAGAGGCTTTATCTTCCCCCGCGTTAGCGCTGCGCCTCCGGTGATACTCCAAACCCGGAACCCTCTACTAAGGGGGATGCCAAGCAACGGCTGATGCACCGTCTACATTACAGAAACCACAATATGCTGCTCTGCGGAGACGAAGCGAGTGATCGCAACCTTCCCTGCACTCCAGTCCTCACTGATGCATGGGATGATCATTGCAGACAGACTGTGCTACGGTGCTGGATCGTCCCCACCAGTGTCCTCCACATTCCTCCCTGCTCAGCCACACATCATAACGGGGGGCAGTGACCGTGGGTGGGGGGCAGTGATCTCAGGTGGGATGCCAATGCTGGGGTCCTGGTGTGACCCCTGAACCTGCTCCACAGTACCACCGCCGCCGGGGATCCTGGGATGACAAAGTCAGCCCAGCCGGCAGTGAGGGTGACAGACGCAGGCAGACACTGCCGACCAGTATCCGCCTACTTATCGTTCAGTTGGGGTGGGGAGGGGGGGGAAATTCCCCCTACACCTGAACGATTAGTTGGGAAAAGCAAACCGGTTTGATTTTCCCAACTAGTTGGACAGACCATTTCTGACCGTTTTTTTTGCGTGTGGGAGCGAACGGCTGATAATCGTTTGCTCCCACAAACTGACAGATTATCGTTCCAACCAGCCAACTAGTTAGCTGGTTGGAACGATATCTCCCTGATGTATGGCTAGCATTAGTTAGATATTGCCGCCAGAAAACGGCAATCAGTAACAGACGCTCCAGTGAACACAGCCACACAGAGACTATAACGCACCACGTGTACTTAGTCTCATTGCGTCTCAGACGGAAGCGGGTAAATACAGTTCATGGCAGGAAATGCAAAAGAGACTGGACATGAAGTGGGAGGAGGGCCTTAATCCCCAATGCTGACATCCACCCAAGGGTTCCGCGGCCTTATGATCCCTGAGGTTTAGCACTGGTTCACCTGAGCTGGACGACCGGGTCAGCAACTGTCCAGTAGTCTCCAACCAGAGACAGTAAAACTGCATTAAATGCGTCTTAGACCAATAAGCAGTCAAGATGCCTTACCTTCTCCCAGTGCTCCGGCTGCAGCCTGGGATCGCCCTCATGGACCTGCTGGCACATCGAGCTGGCACCCAACCGTAACATAAGCATCTACATGATGGTAACTGTTGTTGCGATGCCTGAGAGAAGTTGTTGGAGGGACCTTGGCAAAATGTGTTTAAGACACATAGCAAAGGTGCTCAAAAAAAAAAAGGCTATATAAAAATAAAAGCTTGTGGCTGTAAAACAGCCACACCGTTTCTACAGTGGTGTGGCTCCTGCCGAACCAAACAAAAAACTGAATTCCCTGGGTCAGGAAGCAGGGGTTATAGGGAGGCTGAACAGAGGAATCCTGGGAGCTCAAAAGTTGAACAGTTTGGTGACCGATCCTCTCACGCCACCTACAAACCAATGTATATCCTGTGGATCTACTGTAAAAATATAGGATTTTTATTACATACTGGTAAATCCTTTTCTTGTAGTCCATAGAGGATGCTGGGGTCCAAACTAGTACCATGGGGTATAGGGGGTAATTCTGAGTTGATCGCAGCAGGAATTTTGTTAGCAGTTGGGCAAAACTATGTGCACTGCAGGGGAGGCAGATATAACATGTGCAGAGAGAGTTAGATTTGGGTGTGGTGAGTACAATCTGCAATCTAAATTGCAGTGTAAAAATAAAGCAGCCAGTATTTACCCTGCACAGAAACAAAATGACCCACCCAAATCTAACTCTCTCTGCACATGTTATATCTGCCTCCCCTGCAGTGCACATGGTTTTGCCCAACTGCTAACAAAATTCCTGCTGCGATCAACTCAGAATTACCCCCATAGACGGGAGCACTAGGAGCCACTGACACTTTAAGAGTTTGAGTGAGGGCTGGCTCCTCCCTCTATGCCCCTCCTACCAGACAGTCTAGAAACCATGCCCGAGGAGACAGACAACTTTGAGAGAAGGATATTACACAGGTAGTGGCGAGATTCACACCAGCTCACACATACAAGGCAAACCAAGCTAACTAGCTTAAAAACTCAGCAACAGCTGAACAAAATTACTTAACCAAGTAACAAAACAGTACTTAACCAAGAACTAAGCAGTACTGAACTAAGTAACCACTGCAGGAGATACGGACTACGAGAAAAGGATTTACCGGTAGGGAATTAAAACCCTATTTTCTCTTACATCCTAGAGGATGCTGCGGTCCACATTAGTACCATGGGGATGTACCAAAGCTCCCAGAATGGGAGGGAGAGCGCGGAGGCACCTGCAGAACTGATTGACCAAACTTCAGGTCCTCAGAGGCCAAAGTATCAAACGTGTAAAACTTAGCAAACGTGTTCGACCCAGACCAAGTAGCCGCTCGGCAAAGCTGCAAAGCCGAGACACCCCGAGCAGCCGCCCAGGAAGAACCCACCTTACGAGTAGAGTGGGCCTTTACAGATGTAGGACATGGCAATCCTGCCGTAGAATACGCAAGCTGGATAGTGAACCTGATCAGATAGTGAACCTGAGAGATAGTCTTCTTAGAAGCAGGACACCCAAGTTTCTTGGGATCATACAGGACAAACAGAGAGTCCGATTTTCTGTGATGAGCAGTCCTCTGCACATAGATTTTCAGAGCCCTTACAACATCCAAGGACTTTGATGAAATTGAGGAGTCAGTAGCCACTGGCACCACAATAGGTTGATTGATATGAAATGCCGACACAACCTTTGGAAGGAACTGCTGACGTGTCCGGAGCTCAGCTCTATCTTCATGGAAGACCAAGTAGGGGCTTTTACAAGACAAAGCCCCCAACTCCGACACACGTCAGCAGAACCTAAGGCCAACAAAGTGACAGCCTTCCACGTGAGAAACTTAACCTCAACCTCCTGTAGAGGCTCGAACCAATCTGATTGGAGGATAACACCACGTTAAGATCCCAGGGTGCCGTAGGTGCCACAAAGGGAGGCTGGACATGCAGAACCCCTTTCACGAAAGTCTGAACCTGAGGGAGGGAAGCCAGCTGTTTCTGGAAGAAAATGGATAAGACCGAAATCTGGACCTTCACAGATCCCAATCTCAGACCCATATCCACACCTGCTTGCAGGAAGAGGAAAAACCATCCCAGTTGAAACTCCACCGTAGGAAACTTCTTGGATTCACACCAAGAGACATACTTTTTCCAAATGCAATGGTAATGTTTAGACGTTACTCCTTTCCTAGCCTGAATCAGGGTAAGAATAACCTTGCTCGGAATGCCCTTCCGAGCTAATATCTGGCGTTCAACTGCCATGCCGTCAAACGTAGCCACGGTAAGTCTTGATAAGCGAACAGCCTCTGTTGCAGTTGGTCCTCCTGTAGAGGTAGAGGCCTCGGATCTTCCAGCAGAAGACCCAGAAGATCTGCGTACCAAGTCCTTCTTGGCCAGTTCGGAGCAATGAGGATTGCTGAAATCTTGTTCTCCTTATGAGTTTTAGAACTCTTGGAATGAGTGGAAGTGGAGGAAACACGTAAACCGACTGGAACACCCACGGAGTCAAAAGGGCGTCAACCGCCACGGCTTGCGGGTCCCTTGACCTTGAACAATACCTCTGAAGCTTCTTGTTGAGACGGGAGGCCATCATGTCTATTTGAGGTACACCCCAAAGATCTGTTACCTCCGTGAACACCTCTGGATGGAGTCCCCACTCTCCTGGATGGAGATCGTGTCTGCTGAGGAAGTCCGCTTCCCAGTTGTCTACTCCCGGAATGAAGATTGCTGACAGCGCCACCGCATGCTTCTCTGCCCAGTGGATGATTCTTGACATTGTAGCTCTGCTCTTGGTTCCGCCCTGTCGGTTTATGTAGGCCACCGTCGTTACATTGTCCGACTGCACTTGAATGGCTCGATCTCGCAGAAGATGAGCCACTTGGAGAAGACTGTTGTAGAATGTTTATTTGAAGACCGGATTCCAGGCTTGACCACCTTCCTTGGAAGGTTTGCCCCTGAGTGACTGCACCCCAGCCCCAGAAACTTGCATCTGTGGTAAGAAGGACCCAGTCCTTAATCCCGAACCTGCATCCCTTCAGAAGAGGAGGAGTGAAATCCTGGCTTTCGGTGACAGACGTATCCTCTGGTGCATGTGTAGGTGAGAATCCGACCATTTGTCTAGGAGATCCAGTTGGAAGGACCAAGCATGAAACCTTCCATACTGTAGAGCCTTGTAGGAGGCAACCATCTTCCCCTGAAGGCGAATGCACTGATGAACCGATACCCAGGTTGGCTTTAGGACATCCCGGACCATTGTTTGAATCACCAACGCTTTCTCCTCCGGCAGAAACCCTCTGCACTTCCGTGTCGAGGATCATCCCCAGAAAAAACATTCTCCTGGTCGGCTACAAATGTGACTTTGGAAGGTTCAGGATCCAACCGTGTTCCCTGAGCAGATGAGTCTTGAGTACAATGGACTGCAACGTCGTCTCCTGGGACAATGCCTTTATCAGCAGATCGTCCAGATATGGGATTATGTTCACCCCCTGTCTGCGGAGGAGAACCATCATCTCGGCCATCACCTTGGTGAACACCCTCGGTGCTGTGGAGAGGCCGATGGCAGTGCCTGAAATTGATAGTGACTGTCTAACAGTGCAAACTGGGATAAGCCTGGTGTGGCGGCCAAATCGAAATGTGGAGGTACGCATCCTTGATATCCAGGGATACCAGGAACTCTCCCTCCTCTAGACCTGAAATCACTGCTCTGAGAGACTCCATTTTGAATTTGAACACACTCAGATGAGGGTTCAACGATTTCAAGTTCAAAATTGGATTGACCCAACCATCCGGTTTCGGTACTACGAAAAGGTTTGAATAATAACCCTTGTTTTGCATATGAGGTGGTACTGGGACAATGACCTGTGACTTTACCAATTTTAGGATGGCTTCCCGTAGGATAGCCCTGTCTGTCAGCAAAGCTGGCAAACCTGATTTGAAGAATCGTGAGGCGGGGAGTTTTTGAAACTCCAGTCTGTTCCCCTGGGACACCATGTCCCAGGGATCCAGGCCGGACAACACCCAGACGTGTCTGAAACGTCTGAGTCTTGCACCCACAAGCCCATCCTCCAGGCTGTGTGGTCCACCGTCATGCTGAGGATTTTGAGGAACCAAAAGCAGGTTTCTGGTCCTGGGAGCCTGCGGGTGCAGGCTATTTGGATTTTGCACGACCACCTTTAAAGAAAGTGGTAGGAGGCTTCGACTTTTTTGCCTTAGCGGTCCGAAAGGACTGCGACACAGCTAAAGAAAATGGTTTCTTCGTAGACGGTGTAGCAGAGGGAAGGAAAGGTGACTTACCCACGGTTGCCGTGGAAATCCACGCATCCAACGCTTCACCAAAAAGAGCCTGACCTGTGTAGGGTAGGTTCTCAACACTTCTCCTGGATTCCGCGTCTGCAGACCATTCGCATAGCCAGAGTCCCCTGCGAGCTGAGACCGACATGAAAGATATCTGTGGAGTCAGCGTACCCAGGTCCTTCATGGATTCCACCATGAACCCCGCAGAATCCTGTATGTTACGTAGAAACAATTCAATGTCACTTTTAGTCACTGTATCCAAATCCTCTAGTGATGTGCCTGACCACTTTACTATGGCTTTAGAAATCCATGCACAGGCAACAGTGGGCCTTAACGACACTCCTGAAGCAGTGTATATGGATTTGAGCGTAGTGTCAATCTTACAATTAGCCGGTTCTTTTAACGCGGTAGATCCAGGGACAGTTAAAACCGCCCTTTTAGACAGTCTGGAGACAGATGCGTCAATTATGGGTGGGATTTCCCATTTTTTCCTATCCCCCTCAGGGAAGGGAAAACGCAACCAGAACTCTTTTTGGGATCTGGAATTTTTTCCGGGTTTTCCCAGGATTTTTCAAATATAGTGTTTAATTATTTTGACGCAGGGAAGGTTAGAGAGGCTTTCTTACTGTCAGTGAAGTAAGCCTCCTCAACCTGCTCAGGTGGCGTGTCATTAATGTTTAACACATCTCTACTGGCCTCAATCATGAGCTGCACCCCCTTTGCAAGGGATGCCGCCCCCCTCAGCACGTCTCCATCACTGTCTGCTGTATCAGTCGGTATCCGTGTCATCTTGCATAATCTGGGCAAGTGCACGTTTCTGTGGGAACATACTAGGGGATTTTGCAGGAATAGTAACAGAACCTGACCAAACTGCCATAGAGTTCTTTAACACTTGAGTTACAGTCTCAGTCTGAACTACCCTGGTAGAGATCTGAGAGATCATCCCCTTAATAGAGGACAACCACTCAGGCTCATTAATTGGGATCTGAGACAAGACATTACATTCCTGTGTACACGGAATGGATTCCTCCTGAGAGGAAACATCCTCTGCAGAATATGACACAGAGTCCCTAGACATGGCTATGTGAGACAACACACACACACACACACACACACACACACACACACACACACACGGAAATGTCAGACAGTTTCCCCCCAAGTATGCCACTGAGAGACACAGAGATTGGAGCCAACCCACACACAGCACTTACTGAGGTAGATATAGTATAACTACCTAGTGCTTACTGTGTACCTTAATAGACTACACAGTATTTACACAGCATCATCCCCCCCCTTCTAGAATCCCCTGGTACCGCATAGAACAGCTGGAGTTGCTTGAAGGGACAGCTCTCCCCGTCAGCGTCTCTGTATAAGATCTGCAGGCAGGAAAATGGCGCTGAATGCTGCAGGGTCCGTTCTGAGAAGCTCTGCCCCTTGAACATGGCGCTGCTTCCCGCTCTTCAATTCTTTATACTGGCCTAAGGATCAGGGCCGGTTGGAGCACTTGCAGCACCCCAGGCAGGCAGTGGGGGCGTGGCTTCATACAGGGGGCGTGGTCAGTTACGCCCACTGTACAGTATGAGCGCCGCTGAAATGATGTGCGGTGCGCGATGATGTCATCGCGCACCGCACAGCAAAGGTCTTCTCCACGAAGGGAAACTAGACGCTACGCGTCTAGTTCCCTTCGTGGAGAGGACCTTTGCTGTGCGGTGCGCGATGACATCATCGCGCACCGCACTGTAAAGGTCCTCTCCATGAAGGGAAACTAGACGCTACGCGTCTAGTTCCCTTCACAGAGGGGGGCAGCGGGACAGACCGGGCAGCGGGGGGCACAGCAGCAGCGGATCTTGCCATGGTGCGGCGCCCTCCGGACGGCGACGGCGCCCTCCGGAAGGCGACGCCCCGGGCAAAAGTCCTGCTTGCCCGTGGAAAGATCTGCTACTGCTGAGGATTTCTGCTGGCAGTGTAACAGAGGTAGGAAACTGGAAGAAGAAATAGGATTTTGATACCTACCGGTAAATCCTTTTCTCCTAGTCCGTAGAGGATGCTGGGGTCCACTTCAAGACCATGGGGTATAGACGGTTCCGCAGGAGCCATGGGCACTTTAAGACTTTTCAAGGGTGTGAACTGGCTCCTCCCTCTATGCCCCTCCTCCAGACCTCAGCTATAGGAACTGTGCCCAGGGAAACGGACATTTCGAGGAAAGGATTTACTTTTATACTAATGGTGAGATTCATACCAGCTCACACCTCAACCATACCGCACAACATGGCATTCAACATGACACACGCCAACAGGCATGAACCAAGGAGGTCATTCCGAGTTGTTCGCTCGGTAAAAATCTTCGCATCGCAGCGATTTTCCGCTTAATGCGCAATGTCCGCACTGCGACTGCGCCAAGTAAATTTGCTATGCACTTAGGAATTTTACTCACGGCATTTTCATCGTTCTGGCGATCGTAATGTGATTGACAGGAAATGGGTGTTACTGGGCGGAAACAGGCCGTTTTATGGGCGTGTGGGAAAAAACGCTACCGTCTCCGGAAAAAATGCAGGAGTGGCCGGAGAAACGGAGGAGTGTCTGGGCGAACGCTGGGTGTGTTTGTGACGTCAAACCAGGAACGACAAGCAGTGAAATGATGCCGAGTAAGTCTGGAGCTACTCAGAAACTGCTACGAGGTGTGTAATCGCAATATTGCGAATACATTGTTCGCAATTTTAAGATGCTAAGATTCACTCCCAGTAGGCGGCGGCTTAGCATGAGCAAATCTGCTAAAATCCGCTTGCGAGCGAACAACTCGGAATGACCTCCCAAGTACAGCAACATGCTGAAACTAATATAACACAACATGTGTAATTCCAATAAACCAAACTGCAGGTAAAGTATGCACTGGGACGGGCACCCAGCATCCTCTATGGACTAGGAGAAAATAGGTGCTGCAGGGTCATCCGCACTCTCCCGCCCGTACTGGAGCTTTGGTATAAACCCCATGGTCTTGAAGTGGACCCCAGCATCCTCTTGGACGTATGAGAAAATAGGATTTTGATACCTACCGGTAAATCCTTTTCTCATACGTCCTAGAGGATGCTGGGGTCACATTCAGAACCATGGAGTATAGACTGGATCCGCAGCAGACATGGGCACTTTAAGACTTTCAAAGGGTGTGAACTGGCTCCTCCCTCTATGCCCCTCCTCCAGACTCCAGTTATAGGAACTGTGCCCAGGGAGACGGACATTTTGAGGAAAGGATTTATTGTTAAACCACGGTGAGCATCTTACCAGCTCACACCTCAAGTATGCCGCAGAACATGGCATTCAACAGAATACAAGCCAACAGCATGAACGATTGCAGCATCACGCTGACAAGAACCGTAACACAACATGTGTGTAACCACAAGTAACAACTGCAGATACAGTACGCACTGGGACGGGCGCCCAGCATCCTCTACGGACTAAGAGAAAAGGATAAACCGGTAGGTATTAAAATCCTATTTTATCATACGTCCTAGAGGATGCTGGGGTCACATTTAGAACCATGGGGTTATACCAAAGCTCTAGAACGGGCGGGAGAGTGCGAATTACTCTGCAGTACCGAATGACCAAACTCGAGGTCATCATCGGCCAAGGTACCAAACTTGTAAAACTTAACAAAAGTGTTTGCCAAGTAGCTGCTCGGCCAAGTTGTAATGCCGAGACCCCTCTGGCAGCCGCCTAGGACGAGCCCACCTTTCTAGTAGAATGGGCCCTCACCGATTTCGGTAACGGCAATCCAGTCGCGGAATGAGCATTCTGAATTGTACCACAGATCCAGCTTGCAATAGTCTGCTTGGGAGCAGGGCACCCAATCTTGTTGGGAGCAAGCCGGATAAACAGAGCCTCTGTTTTCCTAATCTGAGCCGGCCTGGCGACAAATCTTCAAAGCTCTGACCATCTAGAAACTTTGACTCAACAAAGGCGTCAGTGGCCACAGGCACCACCATAGGTTGGTTTATGTGGAAAGATGAAACCACCTTCAGCAGAAATTGCTGACGTGTCCTCAATTCTGCTCCATCTTCATGGAAGATCAAATAAGGTCTCTTGTGAGACTCACACCAAGAAACATATTTTCTCCAAATACGGTGGTAATGTTTAGACGTTACCCTTTTTCTGGCTTGAATAAGTGTGGTAACAATTTCACTGGTAATACCCTCACGGCTAGGATTTTGTGCTCAACAGCCATGCCGTCAAAGGTAGCCACGGTAAGCCTTGATACATGCACGGCCCCTGCCGTACTAGGTCCTCGCACAGAGGAAGAGGCAGGGATCTCCTATGAGTAATTCCGGAAGATCAGGATATCAAGCCCTCCTTGGCCAGTCTGGGACAATGAGGATTGTTCGAATCTTTGTTCTTCTTATGATTTTTAGAGCTTTTGGAATGAGAGGAAATGGAGAGAATCCATACACCGACTGAAACACCCACGGTGTCACCAGTGCAACCACTGCTATTGTTTGAGGGTCTCTCGACCTGGAACAATATCTTTGAAGCGTCTTGTTGAGACGAGATGCCATCATGTCAACTTGAGGAAGCTCCCCAATGACTTGTCACCTCAGCGAAGACCTCTTGGTGGAGGCCCCACTCTCCTGGATGAAGATCGTGTCTGCTGAAGAAGTCCCTGGAATGAAGATTGCTGACAAAGCATTTGCATCTCTTTCCGCTCCGCGGAGAACCTTTGTGGCTTCTGCCATCGCCACTCTGCTTTTTGTTCCGCCTTGGCGGTTTATGTACGCTACTGCTGATACATCGTCCGACTGGATCAATACGGGCAGATCGCGAAGGAGATGTTCCGCTTGCAGAAGGCCGTTGTAAATGGCCCTTAACTGCAGAACGTTTATGTGGAGACAAGTTTCTTGACTTGATCATCTTCCTTGGAAGATTTTTATTTTATTTTATTCGTGTGACTGCACCCCAGCCTCGGAGGCTTGCATCCGTGGTTACCAGGATCCAGTCCTGGATCCCGAACCTGCACCCCTCTAGGAGGTGAGAGCTGTGTAGCCACCACAAGAGTGAGATTCTGGTCTCAGAAGACAGGATTACCCTTCGGTGCATGTGTAGGTGGGATCCGGACCACTTGTCCAACAGGTCCCACTGGAACACTCTGGCATGAAATCTGCCAAGCTGAATGGCCTCGTAGGCCACAACCATCTTACCAGCAACCGAATGCATTGATAAAATTTACACTTTTGCTGGTTTCAGAACATGTTTGACCAGGCTCTGAAGTCCTAGATCCTTTTTTTCCTGGAATAAAAACTCTGTAGTTCTGTGTACAGTATCCTTCCCAAAAAATGGCAGGCACTTTGTTGGAATCAACTCTGCTTTTGGCAAGTTTAGGAGCCAACCATGTTGTTGAAGAACTAACAGGTAGAGTGCAATGTTTTGCACCAACTGGTCCCTGGATCTCGCCTTTATCAGGAGATCGTCCAAGTACGGAATAATCGTGACTCCATGTTTTTAAAGGAGAACCATCATTTCCGCCATTATGTCGGTGAAAAAACCTCGGAGCCGTGGATAGACCAACCGGCAACGTCTGAAACTGGTAATGACAATTCTGAATTGCAAACCTCAGTGATGCCGAGTAAAATGGACATCTGTAAGAAGGCATCCTTTATGGCTAACGAAACAATGAAACCTCTTTCCACCAGACTGGAAATTACTGTCCTGAGAGATTCCATCTTGAATTTGAGTCTCTTTTGGTAGAAATCGAGGGATTTCCGTTTAGGATTGGCGTCTGTCCGGTCTCGGGACCACGAAAAAGGCTTGATTAAACGGCTTCACCCTGTTGTGACAGGGAAACCAGGACAATGACATGATTCTGACACAATTTTTGTATTGCTTCGCATACTAACTCCCTGTCCGGAGGAGAACTGGTAAGTCCGATTTGAAAAATCGTTAAGGGGAAACGTCTCGAAAACTGCCAGTTTTCAGAATGAATCCAGAACTGACTGAAGAGTCTCTAGACGCGCCCCCACCGGTGCGGCCTCCCCCAAGAGAGCCCCAGCATCATGCGGTGGATTTGGCAGATGCAGAGGATGATTTCTGCACCTGTGATCTTGAAGAGGCTGCGGACCTCTTCCCTCTTCCTATACCTGCAAAGAAAAGGGAATCTAACTTCTTGTGCATCTATTGGGACAAAATGACGGCATCCAATAATGATGCGTCATCCTTCGTTGTGAGTGAACATAGGGCAAGAAGGTTGACTTACCCGCGGCCGTTGCCGAGATCAAATCAACTAGGCTATCACCAAACAAGGCTTCACCTTCATAGGTAAGGGGCTCCATTTCTTCTTGGAGTCAGCATCAGCATTTCATCAGTGAATGCCCATCGACCTCCTAGCCGAGACCGCTATAGAATTGGTCTGTGAACCCAAGAGTCCTATTTCCCCTGCAGTCTCACTTAAGCATGCTGCAGCGTCCTTGATATGACCCAACGTAAGGAGTACCCCATCTCCCGCCAGGGCATCTATATCGGATGACAAGGTATCCTACCATTTTTTAACACTACTACTCACCCATGCGCCTGCCATGGCAGGTCTGAGTAATGAACCCGTGGTTACATAGCTAGAATATAGCGTAGCTTCCTGCAAACGATCCACTGGATTTGTGACATGGCCCCATGCAGAGCAGGGAGTGACTCCCACTTTACTCTGTCCGCGGCGGGAACGAATAACAACCGGAATCCTCCAGGGTATTATTTCTCAAACAGAGCGCTTAACACATGAGATCAGCTATCAGTATATATCTATACATACATACACATACCCATACATACGAATATACATATATTAATCCACATACATATATAGACCCTCCGTCAGGAACAGCAGGGTTCTCAGTGACATTAATGCGTCCTTAATTGTACTGCTCTTTGTCAATATTGGATCTAATCAGGAACAATCTGGTTGACATAGGAATCAGTATCCGTGTCGGTATCAGGGAGTAGCAACTAGGCAAAATAACATTTTTGCAACCACCAAGGGGTCTGAGGGAAAAATAGCTATGAACATCACATCCTACATAGATATTTCTACGTCTGTGTCTGGGACACAGCTTTATGCAACCTTACGCTGATATGAAACACATTATCATGCAAATTTTTACCCAGTCAATTATTGGTGGTGCCGATAAGGCCACCCACACGTCTGTGTCCCTAATATAGTTTCCTCTTGGGAAAAAACATTCAGCCACCAACATGTTGACACACATGTACCAAGTATCGACAGACACACCGGCTTATGGGAGTAATCTAACAGAGGGACACAGAGGATTTTTCAGTACACAAAACCAGCGCCAAAAATACAGTCTGGACAATAATAAATACATATGACAGACTTGTAGCGCTTTATATAAACAACAAGCACCCATATAGCTGCGCCCCCCCCCTGTTTTGCACCCTGAACTTGTCAGCAGTGAAGGAAGGACCAGCGTCACCCTGAGGAGAAAAAATGGCACTGAGCAGTGTGCTGGTGAGGTGAGGAAGAAGCCCCGCCACCGTAATGGCGCGCTTCTGTCCCGCTCATAAATAAATAATGAATTACGCTGGCGGGGTAAGGACAGTGCCCAGGCACTAATGTCCACTTTTTTGCCAGCCTTTTGTGAGGATTTATGCTACCCCCCAGTGCCCTGCAGTGCTGTGTTGTGTGGGAGCATGGCGCGCAGTCTGCCTTCCGGTGCACGGTACCTCAGAAATGCCGTCACTGAAGAGAAGTCTTCTTTTCTTCAGTTACTCACCTGTCTTCTGATTTCTGGCTCTGTAAGGGGGTGACGGCCGGCTGCGGGAGTGAGCATCTAGGCGTACCTAGCGATCAGCACCCTCAGGAGCTAATGGTGTCCTGTAGCCAGAAGCAGAGCCCTTGAACTCACTAGAAGTGGGTCATACTTCTCTCCCCTAAGTCCCACGAAGCAGGGAGACTGTTGCCAGCAGCCTCCCTGAAAATAAAAAACCTAACATAAGTCTTTTCAGAGAAACTCAGTAGAGCTCCCCTGTAGTGTGTCCAGTCTCTCTGGGAACAATTCTAAAACTGGAGTCTGGAGGAGGGGCATAGAGGGAGGAGCCAGTTCACACCCTTTGAAAGTCTTAAAGTGCCCATGTCTGCTGCGGATCCAGTCTATACCCCATGGTTCTGAATGTGACCCCAGCATCCTCTAGGACGTATGAGAAAAGGATTTACCGGTAGGTATCAAAATCCTATTTTCTCATACGTCCTAGAGGATGCTGGGGTCCACTTCAAGACCATGGGGTTTATACCAAAGCTCCAGTACGGGCGGGAGAGTGCGGATGACCCTGCAGCACCGATTGACTGAACTTGAGGTCTTCATCGGTCAAGGTGTCAAACTTGTAGAACTTAGCAAATGTGTTTGACCCTGACCAAGTAGCTGCTCGGCAAAGTTGTAATGCTGAGGCCGCCCAGGATGAGCCCACCTTCCTAGTAGAATGGGCCTTCACCGACGTAGGTAACGGCAATCCAGCCGTAGAATGTGCATGGTGAATCGTACCTCTGATCCAGCGCGCAATAGTCTGCTTGGAAGCAGGACACCCAATCTTGTTGGGAGCATACAGGATAAACAGAGCCTCTGTTTTCCGTATCTTAGCTGTTCTAGTGACATAAATCTTCAAAGCCCTAACCACATCTAGAGACTTTTACTCAGTGAACGTGTCAGTAACTACTGGCACCTCAATAGGTTGGTTTATGTGGAAAGAAGAAACCACCTTTGGAAGAAAATGGTGGCGAGTTCTCAACTCTGCCCTATCTTCATGGAAGATCAGGTAAGGGCTCTTGTGAGACAAGGCCCCCAATTCAGACACCCGCCGTGCGGATGCCAATGCCAAAAGCATCACCACTTTCCAAGTGAGAAACTTCAACTCTATCTCTTGTAGAGGTTCAAACCAATCCGATTGCAGGAACTGCAACACCACATTAAGGTCCCATGGTGCCACTGGAGGCACAAATGGAGGCTGGATGTGCAGAACCCCTTTCACGAAGGTCTGAACCTCTGGAAGAGCGGCCAATTGTTTTTGGAAGAAAATTGACAAAGCCGAAATCTGGACCTTGATTGACCCAAATCGAAGGCCCGCCTCCACACCAGCCTGCAGAAAATGGAGAAAACGTCCCAACTGAAATTTTTCTGTAGGAGCCTTCTTGGATTCACATCAAGACACATATTTTCTCCAAATACGGTGGTAATGTTTCGACGTTACTCCTTTCCTGGCCTGAATAAGTGTGGGAATGACTTCCTTGGGAATACCCTTTTGGATTAGGATCCGGCGCTCACCGCCATGCCGTCAAACGTAGCCGCGGTAAGTCTTGATACACACACGGCCCCTGCTGCAGCTGGTCCTCGCGAAGAGGCCGAGGATCTTTTATGAACAACTCCTGAAGATCTGGGTACCAAGCCCTCCTTGGCCAGTTTGGGGCAATGAAGATTGCTCGAACTCTTGTTCTTCTTATGAGCCTGAGAACTTTTGGGATCAGCGGAAGTGGAGGGAAGACATACACTGACCGGAATACCCACTGGGTTACTAGCGCATCCACTGCTATTGCTTGAGGGTCTCTCGACCTGGAACAATATTTCTGAAGCTTCTTGTTGAGACGAGATGCCATCATGTCTACTTGAGGAACTCCCCAAAGACTTGTCACCTCTGCGAAGACTTCTTGGTGGAGGCCCCACTCTCCTGGATGGAGATCGTGTCTACTGAGGAAGTCTGCTTCCCAGTTGTCTACTCCCGGAATGAAAATTGCAGACAGAGCCTTTACATGTCTTTCTGCCCAGAGGCGGTTCTTCGTCACCTCTGCCATTGCTGCTCTGCTTTTTGTTCCGCCCTGCCTGTTTATGTACGCGACTGCTGTTACATTGTCCGACTGGATCTGCACGGGATGATCTTGAAGATGTACCGCTTGTTGAAAGCCTTTGTAAATGGCTCTCAATTCCAGAACGTTTATGTGAAGGCAGGCTTCCTGACTTGACCATTTTCCTTGGAAGCTTTCCCCCTGTGTGACAGCTCCCCAGCCTCGGAGACTTGCATCCGTGGTTATTAGGACCCAGTCGTGAATCCCAAAACTGCGTCCCTCTAGTAGGTGAGAACTGTGTAGCCACCACAGGAGCGAAATCCTGGCTTTGGGGGACAGGATTGTTTTCCGGTGCATGTGTAGGTGGGATCCGGACCACTTGTCCAACAGGTTCCACTGGAATACTCTGGCATAAAATCGGCCAAACTGTATGGCCTCGTAGGCCACTACCATTTTCCCCAACAACCGAATGCATTGATGGATCGACCCGCTTGTTGGTTTCAATATTTGTTTGACCATTTTCTGGATTTACAGAGCCTTTTCCACTGGAAGAAATACTCTCCGTACTTCTGTGTCCAGAATCATCCCTAAAAAGGACAATCTTGTCGTCAGTTCCAACTGCGACTTTGGAAAATTCATGATCCAACCGTGTTGTTGGAGTATTGACAGGGAGAGTGCGATGTTCTGCACCAACTGTTCCCTGGATCTCGCTTTTATCAGGAGATCGTCCAGATAAGGAATTAAATTGACTTCTTTTTAACGAAGGAGGACCATCATCTCTGCCATCACCTTGGTGAATACCCTTGGTGCCGTGGAGAGTCCGAACGGCAACGTCTGGAACTGGTAATGGCAATCCTGTACTGCAAATCTCAGATAAGCTTGGTGAGGAGGATAAATGGGAACATGCAGGTAAGCATCCTTTAGGTCTACTGACACCATGAAGTCCCCCTCCTCCAGACTGGAAATCACTACCCTCAGGGATTCCATCTTGAACTTGAACCGTTTCAGGAAGAGATTCAGATTTTTCATGTTTAAAATTGGTCTGACCGAGCCGTCCGGCTTCGGTACTACGAAGAGGCTTGAATAAAAACCTTCTCCTTGCTGTGCCAAGGGTACCAGGACAATGACCTGATCCTGACATAATTTTTTAATTGCCGTTGTTACTGCCGTTCTTCCCAGAAGAGAAGCTGGCAAGGTCGATTTGAAAAATTGGCATGGGGGACATCTTGAAACTCTAGTTTGTACCCATGGGACACTATTTGTAAGACCCATTGGTCCAGGCCAGATTGAATCCAGATTTGGCTGAAAAGTTTCAGATGTGCTCCCACCCGAACCTTTGGCCTTTTTGTATTTGTTGGGCCGAAAGGACTGCATGTGAGAGTGATGTGTCTTTTTCGCCGGTGTAGGAGCATAAGGCAAGAATGTCGACTTACCTGCAGTAGCCGCCGAGACTAACGCATCCAGCCCATCACCAAACAAGGCCTCACCTTTATACGGGAGAGCCTCCATATTTCTTTTGGAATCTGCATCAGCATTCCACTGGCGAATCCACAACACCCTCCGAGCCAATACTGCCATGTAGTGGTTCTTGATCCCAAGAGACCAGTATATTTCATGGTTTCTAGTACGTACGCAGCAGCATCTTTGATATGACCTAACATTAGGAGTATCTCGTCTCCATCTATTGTCAATGTCTAATGACAAGTTTTCTGACCACTTTTCAATAGCACTACTCACCCACGCACAGACAATGGTAGGCCTGAGTAGTGTCCCATTGGCCACATCAATAGATCACCTCACTCACTTGCAGTCTGTTGGCTCCTTAAGTGAAGCCATTCCAGGCACAGGGAGAAACACTTTTTCTCTTTTATGACAGGGCCCTGTCTAAAATGCGGCGTGACTCCCGCCTTTTGGAAAAAGGTAAATTGCCTGAATTCCTTTTGGGAATCTGAAATTTCTTTTCAGGTTAAATCAGACTCCCTCCAAGAGACTGTTCAACTCCTGAAGTAGAGGGAAAATTATATTACTTCGTTACTAAAGTAAACCCTCTCCTTGTGGTAAAAGAGGGGGCTTCGTAACTTCTAACACCTCTTTTATAGCTAAAACATGTTTTGAATGCTTTTTGCTAACTTAGGACCTATTCCCCTGGAATCACTAGTGTCGACACAGGAATCAGAGTCCGTGTCGGTATCAGTTTGTACTACTTGTGCAAATTTGTATGTGACCCAGAGGGGTCCCTGTGGATAAAAGGCAGAACTATTAAAAATCACATCTTCAACAGATTATATTCAGTTTTCTGTATGAGATTCAGTCCAACCTCTTACTGATATGATTCACACTATCATGTAACCTTTCACCCAGTCAGGCTCTTGGTGTCATATTACACCTCTGTCTTTAACATGTCTCCGACAGAGGAAGAACTCCCTGCCACAGACATGTCACACACGTGCACAACCACACCACAGACACTCCGGGACTTATAGGGGACAGACCCACAGTAAAATCTGTCAGAGGGACACAGATAGGATTTGCCAGTTCACAACCCAGCGCCAGTAACACAATGTCTGTGAACACAAAATGCCCACTGACATGCAGCGCTTTTATAATGCTAATCACACAATTATATAGCACCAAATTCACTGTGGCCCCCCCCTGTTTTGCACACTGATACTTGTTCAGTAGTGGAGGACCAGCGTTGTCTCTGCAGCCTGAGGAGAAAATGGCGCTGAGCAGTGTGCTGGCTGAGGAAGCTCCACTCTTCAATGGCATGTTTCTCCTCAGCTTTTATGAGGTAATTTTTTATACTGGTGGGGGTAGGACTGTGCCTCAGCAACTTATGCCCCTTATTTATGCCAGTTTCCATAGGTTTCATGCTGCCCAGGGTGCCCCCACGCCCTGCAGTGCCTGTGTGTGGGCAACATGGCGCGCTGCGCTCCCACCAGCCGCGCGGTACCTTTAGCCGTCACTTTCTTGATTGAAGATCTGTCTTCTAACACTCACCTGTCTTCTGGCTCTATAAGGGGGGTTACGGCATGCTGTGGGAGTGAGCATAAAGGCACGACTAGCGTTCGGTTCCCTTCAGGAGCTAATGGTGTCCTGTCAGCCAGAAGCAGAGCCATGAAACTCTTTAGGAAGTTGGTTCCTACTTCTGCCCCCTCAGTCCCACGAAGCAGGGAGACTGTTGCCAGCAGTTCTCCCTGAAAATAAAAAACCTAACATGTCTTTTCAGAAAAACTCAGTAGAGCTCCTCTGGAGTGCATCCAGTCTGCCTGGGCACATTTATAAAACTGAGGTCTGGAGGAGGGGCATAGAGGGAGGAGCCAGTTCACACCCATTGAAAAGTCTTAGAGTGCCCATGGCTCCTGCGGAACAGTCTATACCCCATGGTCTTGAAGTGGACCTCAGCATCCTCTAGGATGTATGAGAAAAGATATTCCCTATTGTGGGCACACACAGACTAATATATCCTCTTATAGTCAAATACCCAAAGGTAGATGGCCAAAAATACTAAAATATAACTTTTATTATTATTATAACATAAGCAAAATATAGTGCAAGTGTAATAATTGTGAAAAAAATAATAAAGTGAATTTAAAAAGCTTAGTCACTGTGTTGAGTTCTTGATTCACTGTCTCTCTTGTCCTTCAACAATGTTCCTTATTTGTGTGCTTGCAGTGTGCGTATCACTGACTCATATTGCACCCTTATTAATAAAGGATTAAATGGTGGACCATATAGCTAAGTGCACTGAAGGTATCTCATAGTGTCCAATGTCAATAAATTATGGCCGCTTCAGGGAGTGTCCTCAATATGTTTCTATTCCTAAATCAATATTATATCACTGTGATGGAATATATGTGGTAAGTATTTATTGTTTCACAGGTATATAACCCACAAACATCAAATATTCTCTCTATGTAGCTGGCGTGTGTTTTCGGGTGGTCTTCAGTATGCAGACTGTCGGGATACCGGCGCCGGCATACCGACACTTTTTCTCCCTCGTGGGGGTCCACGACCCCACTGGAGGAAGAATAAAATAGCGTGGCGCGTATAGCGCGCCACCGTGCCCGCAAGGGGCTCATTTGCGCTCGCCACGCTCTCGGTATGCCAGCGGTCGGGCTCCCGGCGCCGGTATGCTGGTCGCCGGGAGCCCGGCCGCTGCCATACCATACTACACCCTCTGTTTTCAATGGGGTTATGGTACTTTCTGCACTATAACTGAACATGCAACACAAATATAGATATAAATATGAACAGTGGCTAGGAGATCGGACGCAGATACTGTGTGTCCAATTTTAATAGCTTAGCCACTGTTCATATTTATATCTATATTTGTGTTGCATGTTCAGTTAAAGCGCAGAAAGTACCATAACCCCAGTCACAATTGCAGCCGCCGCGGGTGCCACTGATCTCATACCACGCCAGAGACGGCTGTAATAAACACTGAGATCAGCCACGCGGGTGTGCTTCTAGACGGGAGCCATGGCTAGCGGCTTTACGCTAGAACACGCGGCGACTAGGGGGACACAGGCTTAGGCTGCCCCAGGGCCGCTCGGGAGGAGACACATGTGCGGTGGGTCCCTTAGACAGGTACCGCCGTGTGTGAGCAGATTGTCTGAAAGACACAGGACGGCCGCCACGACACTGTGGGGATTTAACCGCAGCGTATAGGCAACACTGTGTGTATAGGACATATGACGGTTTCACTGTGTTAGCATTATATGTTGGAATCTCTCTGTGTACGACTGCTATATGTGAAGGAATCACTCTATCATCAGTATTCCATGTAATATTCTAGCATTCTATGTTGGAATCTTTTTGTGTGTGACTACCATATGTGAAGGAATTACCCTGTATCCTCAGTATATTAATGGAATAAATACTGCACTACAAAATTAACATACCATCAAACTTACATGACAAGCCAAATGTGATGATATACCACTAATAAGATCTAAAGTATAGCATAGTGCTATAGAATAAAGCACTGTGATCTACTGATATATTATACGATTGAAAACAGACACACCAGCTACATAGAGAGAATATTTGATGTTTGTATATGTGGATTATATACCTGTGAAAGATACTTTCAGTGCACTTAGCTATGTGGTCCACCATTTAATCCTTTATAAATAAAATAAGAATTTACTTACCGATAATTCTATTTCTCATAGTCCGTAGTGGATGCTGGGGACTCCGTAAGGACCATGGGGAATAGCGGCTCCGCAGGAGACTGGGCACATCTAAAGAAAGCTTTAGGACTATCTGGTGTGCACTGGCTCCTCCCCCTATGACCCTCCTCCAAGCCTCAGTTAGGATACTGTGCCCGGACGAGCGTACACAATAAGGAAGGATTTTGAATCCCGGGTAAGACTCATACCAGCCACACCAATCACACCGTATAACCTGTGATCTGAACCCAGTTAACAGCATGATAACAGAGGAGCCTCTGAAAGATGGCTCACAACAATAATAACCCGATTTTTGTAACAATAACTATGTACAAGTATTGCAGACAATCCGCACTTGGGATGGGCGCCCAGCATCCACTACGGACTATGAGAAATAGAATTATCGGTAAGTAAATTCTTATTTTCTCTAACGTCCTAAGTGGATGCTGGGGACTCCGTAAGGACCATGGGGATTATACCAAAGCTCCCAAACGGGCGGGAGAGTGCGGATGACTCTGCAGCACCAAATGAGAGAACTCCAGGTCCTCCTCAGCCAGGATATCAATTTTGTAGAATTGACCAAGTAGCTGCTCGGCAAAGTTGTAAAGCCGAGACCCCTCGGGCAGCCGCCCAAGATGAGCCCACCTTCCTTGTGGAGTGGGCATTTACAGATTTTTGGCTGTGGCAGGCCTGCCACAGAATGTGCAAGCTGAATTGTACTACAAATCCAACGAGCAATAGTCTGCTTAGAAGCAGGAGCACCCAACTTGTTGGGTGCACACAGGATAAACAGCGAGTCAGATTTCCTGACTCCAGCCGTCCTGGAAACATATATTTTCAGGGCACTGACAACGTCTAGCAACTTGGAGGCCTCCAAGTCCCTAGTAGCCGCAGGCACCACCAATAGGTTGGTTCAGGTGAGACGCTGAAACCACCTTGGGGAGAAACTGAGGACGAGTCCTCAATTCCGCCCTGTCCGAATGGAAAATCAGATAAGGGCTTTTTCAGGATAAAGCCGCCAATTCTGACACGCGCCTGGCCCAGGCCAGGGCCAACAGCATGACCACTTTCCATGTGAGATATTTTAACTCCACAGATTTAAGTGGTTCAAACCAATGTGACTTTTGGAGCCCAAAACTACATTGAGATCCCAAAGTGCCACTGGAGGCACAAAAGGAGGCTGTATATGCAGTACCCCTTTTACAAACGTCTGAACTTCAGGGACTGAAGCTAGTTCTTTTTGGAAGAAAATTGACAGGGCCGAAATTTGAACCTAAATGGACCCCAATTTCAGGCCCATAGACACTCCTGTTTGCAGGAAATGTAGGAATCGACCCAGTTGAATTTCCTCCGTCGGGCCTTACTGGCCTCGCACCACGCAACATATTTTCGCCAATTGCGGTGATAATGTTTTTGCGGTTACATCCTTCCTGGCTTTGATCAGGATAGGGATGACTTTATCCGGAATGCCTTTTTTCCTTCAGGATCCGGCGTTCAACCGCCATGCCGTCAAACGCAGCCGCGGTAAGTGGAACAGACAGGGTCCTTGCTGGAGCAGGTCCCTTCTTAGAGGTAGAGGCCACGGATCCTCCGTGAGCATCTCTTGAAGTTCCGGTTACCAAGTCCTTCTTGGCCAATCCGGAACCACGAATATAGTGCTTACTCCTCTCCATCTTATCAATCTCAGTACCTTGGGTATGAGAGGCAGAGGAGGGAACACATACCCTGACTGGTACACCCACGGTGTTACCAGAGCGTCTACAGCTTATTGCCTGAGGGTCCCTGGACCTGGCGCAATACCTGTCGAGTTTTTAATCATGTGGAAGACTTCTGGGTGAAGTCCCCACTCTCCCGGGTGGAGGTCGTGCTGAGGAAGTCTGCTTCCCAGTTGTCCACTCCCGGAATGAATACTGCTGACAGTGCTATCACATGATTTTCCGCCCAGCGAAGAATCCTTGCAGCTTCTGCCATTGCCCTCCTGCTTCTTGTGCCACCCTGTCTGTTTACGTGGGTGACTGCCGTGATGTTGTCCGACTGGATCAACACCGGCTGACCTTGAAGCAGAGGTCTTGCTAAGCTTAGAGCATTGTAAATGTCCCTTAGCTTCAGGATATTTATGTGAAGTGATGTCTCCAGGCTTGACCATAAGCCCTGGATATTCCTTCCCTGTGTGACTGCTCCCCAGCCTCGCAGGCTGGCATCAGTGGTCACCAGGACCCAGTCCTGAATGCCTAATCTGCGGCCCTCTAGAAGATGAGCACTCTGCAACCACCACAGGAGGGACACCCTTGTCCTTGGTGACAGGGTTATCCGCTGATGCATCTGAAGATGCGATCCGGACCATTTGTCCAGCAGGTCCCACTGGAAAGTTCTTGCGTGGAATCTGCCGAATGGGATTGCTTCGTAGGAAGCCACCATTTTACCCAGAACCATTGTGCATTGATGCACTGAGACTTGGCTCGGTTTTAGGAGGTTCCTGACTAGCTCGGATAACTCCCTGGCTTTCTCCTCCGGGAGAAACACCTTTTTCTGGACTGTGTCCAGGATCATCCCTAGGAACAGAAGACACGTCGTCAGAACCAGGTGCGATTTTGGAATATTGAGAATCCAATCGTGCTGCCGCAACACTACCTGAGATAGTGCTACACCGACCTCCAACTGTTCCCTGGATCTTACCCTTATCAGGGAATTGTCCAAGGAAGGGATAACTAAAATTCACTTCCTTCGAAGGAATATCATCATTTCGGCCATTACCTTGGTAAAGACCCGGGGTGCCGTGTACCATCCATACGGCAGCGTCTGAACTGATAGTGACAGTTCTGTACCATAAACCTGTTGTACCCTTGGTGAGAAGGGTAAATTTTGACATGAAGGTAAGCATCCTTGATGTCCTGAGACATCATGTAGTCCCCTTCTTCCAGGTTCGCAATCACTGCTCTGAGTGACTCAATCTTGAATTTGAACCTCTGTACGTAAGTGTTCAAAGATTTTAGATTTAGAATCGGTCTCACCGAGCCGTCCGGCTTCGGTACCACAACAGTGTGGAATAATACCCCGTTCCCTGTTGCAGGAGGGGTATCTTGATTATCACCTGCTGGGAATACAGCTTGTGAATGGCTTCCAAAACTGTCTCCCTGTCAGAAGGAGACATCGGTAAAGCCGACTTTAGGAAACGGCGAGGGGGAGACGTCTCGAATTCTAATTTGTACCCGAGATATCACCTGAAGGATCCAGGGGTCTACTTGCGAGTGAGCCCACTGCGCGCTGAAATTCATTGAGACGGGCCCCCCACCGTGCCGGATTCTGCTTGTAAAGCCCCAGCGTATACTGAGGGCTTGGCAGAGGCGGGAGAGGGTTTCTGTTCCTGGGAACTGGCTGATTTCTGCAGCCTTTTTCCTCTCCCTCTGTCACGGGGCAGAAATGAGGAACCTTTTGCCCGCTTGTCCACGAAAAGACTGCGCCTGATAATACGGCGTCTTCTCATGTTGAGAGGCGACCTGGGGTACAAACGTGGAATTCCCAGCTGTTGCCGTGGCCACGAGGTCTGAAAGACTGACCCCAAATAACTCCTCCCTTAATAAAGCAATACTTCCAAATGCCGTTTGGAATACGCATCACCTGACCACTGACGTGTCCATAACCCTCTACTGGTAGAAATGGACAACGCGCTTAGACTTGATGCCAGTCGGCAAATATTCCGCTGTGCATCACACATATATAAAAATGCATCTTTTAAATGCTCTATAGGCAAAAATATACTGTCCCTATCTAGGGTATCAATATTTTCAGTCAGGGAATCCGACCACGCCAACCCAGCACTGCACATCCAGGCTGAGGCGATTGCTGATCGCAGTATAACACCAGTATGTGTGGAAATACCTTTTAGGATACCCTCCTGCTTTCTATCAGCAGGATCCTTAAGGGCGGCCATCTCAGGCGAAGGTAGAGCCCTTACAAGCGTGTGAGCGCTTTATCCCCCCTAGGGGGTGTTTCCCAACGCACCCTAACCTCTGGCGGGAAAGGATATAATGCCAATAACATTTTAGAAATTATCCGTTGTTATCGGGGGAAACCCACGCATCATCACACACCTCATTTAATTTCTCAGATTCAGGAAAACTACAGGTAGTTTTTCCTCACCGAACCGAATACCCCTTTTTTGGTGGTACTCGTATTATCAGAAATGTGTAAAACATTTTTCATTGCCTCAATCATGTAACGTGTGGCCCTACTGGAAGTCACATTCGTCTCTTCACCGTCGACACTGGAGTCAGTATCCGTGTCTATATCTGCCATCTGAGGTAACGGGCGCTTTAGAGCCCCTGACGGCCTATGAGACGTCTGGACAGGCACAAGCTGAGTAGCCGGCTGTCTCATGTCAACCACTGTCTTTTATACAGAGCTGACACTGTCACGTAATTCCTTCCAACAGTTCATCCACTCAGGTGTCGACCCCCTAGGGGGTGACATCACTATTACAGGCAATCTGCTCCGTCTCCACATCATTTTTCTCCTCATACATGTCGACACAAAAGTACCGACATACAGCACACACACAGGGAATGCTCTGATAGAGGACAGGACCCCACTAGCCCTTTGGGGAGACAGAGGGAGAGTTTGCCAGCACACACCAGAGCGCTATATATATACAGGGATAACCTTATATAAGTGTTTTTCCCCTTGTAGCTGCTGTATAGTTAATACTGCGCCTAATTAGTGCCCCCCTCTCTTTTTTTAACCCTTTCTGTAGTGTAGTGACTGCAGGGGAGAGACAGGGAGCTTCCCTCCAACGGAGCTGTGAGGGAAAATGGCGCCAGTGTGCTGAGGAGATAGGCTCCGCCCCTTTTTCGCAGACTTTTCTCCTGCTTTTTAATGGATTCTGGCAGGGGTTAAATGCATCCATATAGCCCAGGAGCTATATGTGATGCATTTTTTTGCCATTCAAGGTGTTTTTATTGCGTCTCAGGGCACCCTGCACCCTCAGTGACCGAAGTGTGCTGAGAGCAATGGCGCACAGCTGCAGTGCTGTGCGCTACCTTGTTGAAGACAGGACGTCTTCTGCCGCCGATTTTCCGGACCTCTTCTGCCTTCTGGCTCTGTAAGGGGGCCGGCGGCGCGGCTCTGGGACCCATCCAAGCTGGGCCTGTGATCGTCCCTCTGGAGCTAATGTCCAGTAGCCTAAGAAGCCCAATCCACTCTGCACGCAGGTGAGTTCGCTTCTTCTCCCCTTAGTCCCTCGATGCAGTGAGCCTGTTGCCAGCAGGTCTCACTGAAAATAACAAACCTAAACTAAAACTTTCACTAAGAAGCTCAGGAGAGCCCCTAGTGTGCAACCTTCTCGTTCGGGCACAGAGATCTAACTGAGGCTTGGAGGAGGGTCGTAGGGGGAGGAGCCAGTGCACACCAGATAGTCCTAAAGCTTTCTTTAGATGTGCCCAGTCTCCTGCGGAGCCGCTATTCCCCATGGTCCTTACTGAGTCCCCAGCATCCACTTAGGACGTTAGAGAAAGGTGCAATATGAGTCAGTGATGCGCACACTGCAAGCACACAATTAAATAAGGATACAGGTGGTACTACCAAACCATTGATAGTAGATGTTCACTTGCAACACAATGTATCAGTGAAAGACACTCAGCAGCTGATATTGCAACAAATATTGAAACATTGCTGAAGGACAAGAGAGAGAGTGAATCAAGAACTCACAGTGACTAAGCTTTTTAAATTCACTTTATTTTTTTCACAATTATTACACTTGCACTATATTTCGCTTATGTTTTAATGATAATAATTAAAGTTATATTTTAGTATTTTTGGCCATCTACCTTAGGGCATTTGACTATAAGAGGATATATTAGTCCGTGTGTGCCCATAATAGGGAATAATCTTTTTTTCTTCCAGTTACCTACATTTATACCATTCCCAGGAGCACCTCCCATGACTAAAAAGGTATATACCTACAATATTGAATAAAGGGGAAAGGACAAATATACAATATTCAAAAAAATAACAATTAGATAAGAGGGTGTCAGTGCGACCTTTAACTTACCCAGTGTAACCGTGGTCCCTGACAGGCTTGCTGACCAGTGTAGGGTATAGGCGCTGGCTCAGGGCGCCCCTCACAGCGCCGCACTATGTACCGCTGAGCCTCAGGAGCGCAGTTAATACTGTGCTCCGACCCTGTTGCCGCCATCTTCACACCAGTCCCCCGCTTGCTGAGGGGGCCGGTGACTCACTTGCCCCTGGAATCTTCTGGCTCTGTTAGGGGGTGGTGGCATGCTGCAGGAGTGAGCGGTCGCCTGGGGGCGGCTAATGAACAGCAACCTCAGGAGCTCAGTGTCCTGTCAGCGGAGATAGTGGCTCAAAATCCCTCAGCGCGGACACTACTCCCTCCCTCTCCCCCACCCAGGCCTCACGAAGCAGCCTCCCTGTGCCTAACTTAACTCTTAGAAAAATAAAACTAAAGGAGCTCCCCTAGCTGTGACCGGCTCCTCCGGGCACATTTTCTAAACAGAGTCTGGTAGGAGGGGCATAGAGGGAGGAACCGGCCCACACGCTCAAACGCTTAAAGTGCCAATGGCTCTTAGTGGACCCATCTATACCCCATGGTACTAATGTGAACCCCAGCATCCTCTAGGATGTAAGAGAAAATAAGATTTTAAACCAACCGGTAAATCTTTTTCTCGTAGTCCGTAGAGGATGCTGGGTACTCCGTAAGGACCATGGGGATAGACAGGCTCCGCAGGAGACATGGGCACTTTAAGAGAGAACTTTAGGTATGGGTGTGCACTGGCTCCTCCCTCTATACCCCTCCTCCAGACCTCAGTTAGAGAAACTGTGCCCAGAGGAGACGGACAGTACGAGGAAAGGATTTTTGTTAATCCAAGGGCAAGATTCATACCAGCCCACACCATTCACATCGTATAACTTGTGTTATATACGAACCAGTTAACAGTATGAAACAACACAGCATCAGTTCGAGACCGATGAAAACTATAACATAACCCTTATGTAAGCAAAACTATATACAAGTCTTGCAGAAGTAGTCCGCACTTGGGACGGGCACCCAGCATCCTCTACGGACTACGAAAAAAAGATTTACTGGTAGGTTTAAAATCTTATTTTTCCTTACGTCCTAGAGGATGCTGGGGACTCCGTAAGGACCATGGGGATTATACCAAAGCACCCAAACGGGCGGGAGAGTGCGGATGACTCTGCAGCACCGATTGAGCAAACAGGAGGTCCTCCTCAGCCAGGGTATCAAACTTATAGAACTTTGCAAAGGTGTTTGAACCTGACCAAGTAGCAGCTCGACAAAGTTGTAATGCCGAGACGCCTCGGGCAGCCGCCCAAGAGCCCACCTTCCTAGTGGAATGGGCCTTAACCGATTTTGGTAACGGCAATCCAGCCGTAGAATAAGCCTGCTGAATCGTGTTACAGATCCAGCGAGCAATAGTCTGTTTTGAAGCAGGAGCGCCAACCTTGTTGGCTGCATACAGAACAAACAGCGCTTCTGTTTTTCTGACCCTAGCCATTCTGGCCACGTAAATTTTCAAAGCCCTGACTACATCAAGGGACTCAGAATCCTCCAAATCTCGCACAGCCACAGGCACCACAATAGGTTGGTTCATATGAAAAGAGGACACCACCTTAGGCAAAAATTGAGGACGGGTCCGCAATTCCGCTCTATCCATATGGAAAACCAGATGGGGGCTTTTATGAGACAAAGCCACCAATTCTGAAACTCGCCTAGCTGAAGCCAAGGCTAACAACATGACCACCTTCCAAGTGAGATATTTTAACTCCACCGTTTTAAGTGGTTCAAACCAGTGCGACTTAAGGAAACTCAACACCACGTTAAAGGTCCCAAGGCGCCACCGGAGGTACATAAGGAGGCTAAATATGCAGCACTCCCTTCACAAAAGTCTGTACTTCTGGGAGAGAAGCTAATTCCTTCTGAAAGAAAATGGATAAGGCCGAACTCTGAACCTTAATGGAGCCTAACTTTAGGCACAAATTCACTCCAGTTTGTAGGAAGTGAAGGAAACGGCCCAGATGGAATTCTTCCGTAGGAGCATTCCTGGCCTCACACCAAGAAACATACTTTCTCCATATACGGTGATAATGTTTAGCTGTCACGTCCTTCCTAGCCTTTATCAGAGTAGGAATGACCTCATCCGAAATGCCCTTTTCCGCTAGGATCCTGCGTTCAACCACCATGCCGTCAAACGCAGCCGCGGTAAGTCTTAGAACAGACAGGGCCCCTGTTGCAGCAGGTCCTGTCTTAGAGGAAGAGGCCACGGATCTTCTGTGAGCATCTCCTGCAGATCCGGATACCAAGCCCTTCGCGGCCAATCTGGAACGAGAATTGTCTGTACTCCTCTTTTTCTTATTATTCTCAACACCTTTGGGATGAGAGGGAGAGGAGGAAGCACATAGACCAACTGGAACACCCACGGTGTCACTAGCGCGTCCACAGCAACTGCCTGAGGGTCTCTTGACCTGGCGCAATACCTCAGTAGGTTTTTGTTGAGGCGGGACGCCATCACGTCTATCTGTGGCAGTCCCCACTGACTTACAATCTGTGCGAAGAATTCCTGATGAAGTCCACACTCTCCTGGATGCAGGTCGTGTCTGCTGAGGAAGTCTGCTTCCCAGTTGTCCACTCCCAGAATGAACACTGCTGACAGTGCGCTTACATGATTTTCCGCCCAGCAAAGAATCCTGGTGGCTTCCACCATTGCCACTCTGCTCCTTGTGCTGCCTTGGCGGTTTACATGAGCCACTGCGGTGATGTTGTCTGACTGGATCAGAACCGGTAGGTCGCGAAGCAAGGTCTCTGCTTGACGAAGGGCGTTGTATATGGCCCTCAGCTCCAGGACGTTGATGTGAAGACAAGTCTCTTGACTTGACCAAATACCTTAGTTTCTTCCGTGTGTGACTGCTCCCCAACCTCGGAGGCTCGCGTCCGTGGTTACCAGAATCCAGTCCTGAATGCCGAACCTGCGACCCTCTAGAAGGTGAGCACTCTGTAACCACCACAGGAGATACCCTAGCCCTGGGGGACAGGGTGATCAGCTGATGAATCTGTAGATGTGACCCAGACCATTTGTCTAGTATGTCCCATTGGAAAGTCCTCGCATGGAACCTGCCGAAGGGAATGGCCTCATAAGATGCCACCATCTTCCCCAGGACCCGAGTGCAGTGATGCACTGACACCTGTTTTGGCTTCAATAGGTTCCTGACCAGAGTCATGAGTTCCTGGGCCTTTTCTATCAGAAGATAAACCCTTTTCTGGTCCGTATCCAGAATCATGCCTAAAAAGGTCAGACGAGTCGTAGGAACCAACTGTGACTTCGGGATATTGAGAATCCAGCCGTGTTGCTGTAACACCTTCAGTGAAAGTGACACGCTGTTCAGCAACTGCTCTCGTGATCTCGCTTTTATGAGGAGATCGTCCAAGTACGGGATAATTGTGACACCCTGCTTGCGCAGGAGCACCATCATTTCCGCCATTACCTTGGTGAAAATCCTCGGGGCCGTGGAAAGCCCAAACGGCAACGTCTGAAATTGGTAATGACAATCCTGTACCGCAAATCTCAGGTACGCCTGATGAGGTGGATATATGGGAACATGAAGGTATGCATCCTTTATGTCCAGGGATACCATAAAATCCCCCCCTTCTAGGCTGGCGATGACCGCTCTGAGCGATTCCATCTTGAACTTGAACCTTTTCAAGTATAGGTTCAGGGATTGTAAATTTAAAATGGGTCTGACCGAACCGTCCGGTTTCGGGACTACAAACAGGGTTGAGTAATATCCCCTCCCTTGTTGAAGTAGGGGAACTTTGACCACCACCTGTTGAAGATACAATTTGTGAATTGCATTTAACACTATCTCCCTTTCTGGGGGAGAAGCCGGTAGGGCCGATTTGAAAAATCGGCGAGGAGGCACCTCTTCGAATTCCAGCTTGTAACCCTGGGAAACAATTTCTATTGCCCAGGGATCCACCTGCGAGTGAACCCAGATGTGGTTGAAAACTCGAAGACGTGCCCCCACTGGGGCGGACTCCCTTAGCGGAGCCCCAGCGTCATGCGGTGGATTTAGTAGAGGCCGGGGAGGACTTCTGTTCCTGGGAACTAGCTGTGTTTTGCAGCTTTTTTCCTCTGCCAAGAAAGGACGCACCTCGTACTCGTTTCTCTGTGACCGAAAGGACTGCATTTGATAATGTGGCGCTTTCTTAGGTTGTGAGGGAATATAAAGCAAAAAATTTGATTTACCTGCCGTAGCTGTGGAGACCAGGTCCGAGAGACCTTCCCCAAACAATTCCTCACCCCTGTAAGGTAAAACCTTCATATGCCTCTTTGAGTCGGCATCACCTGTCCATTGCCGGGTCCATTTGACTCGTCTAGCAGAAATCGCCATAGCGTTGACTCTAGAACCCAGTAGGCCAATGTCTCTTTGAGCATCTCTCATATATACGACAGCATCTTTAATATGTCCTAGGGTCAATAAAATGGTATCCTTATCCAGGGTATCAATCTCCGTCGATAAGCTATCTGTCCACGCTATTACAGCGCTACAAACCCAAGCCGACGCTATCGCCGGTCTGAGTAAGGTACCAGAATGTGCGTAAATGGACTTCAAGGTAACCTCCTGCTTGCGATCAGCAGGATCCCTGAGGGTAGCAGTATCTTGGGATGGCAGCGCTACCTTTTTGGATAGGCGTGTCAACGCTTTGTCCACCCTAGGGGAGGATTCCCACCGTATCCTGTCCTTTGCCGGGAAAGTATACGTCATAAGAATCCTTTTGGGAATCTGCAGTTTCTTGTCTGGAGATTCCCACGCTTTTTCACATAACTCGTTCAGCTCATGAGAGGGGGGAAAGGTTACCTCAGCTTTCTTTCCCTTAAACATGTGTACCTTCGTGTCAGGGACAGAGGGGTCATCAGTGATATGCAGTACATCCTTTATTGCAATAATCATATATCGAATAATTTTAGCCAATTTTGGCTGTAACTTTGCATCATCGTAGTCGACACTGGAGTCAGAATCCGTGTCGGTATCAGTGTCTACTATTTCGGATAGTGGGCACTTTTGAGACCCCGAAGGTCCCTGCAACATAGGGACAAGCAGGTGTTGATTCCCTGCCTGTTCCCTAGCCTCAGCTTTGTCCAATCTTTTGTGCAATAAATTCACATTAGCACTTAAAACATTCCACATATCCATCCAGTCAGGTGTCGGCGGAGACACCACATTCATTTGCTCCACCTCCTCCCTAGGAGAGCCTTCTACCTCAGACATGTCCACACACGCGTACCGACACACCACACACTCTGGGACTCGTCTTATCTGAAGACATTTCCCCCACAAGGCCCTTTGGAGAGATAGAGAGAGTATGCCAGCACACACCCAGCGCCAAAGACCCAGGAAAAACGCACAATATGTTTACCCAGATAGCGCTATAATCATGTATTTTGCGCCAAATTATGTGCCCCCCCCTTCTTTAAAACCCTCTTTCACCGTGTAAGCAGGGGAGAGTCCGGGGAGCTTCCTCTCAGCGCTGTGCTGTGGAGAAAATGGCGCCTGTGAGTGCTGAGGAACAAGCTCCGCCCCCTCAGCAGTGGGCTTCGGTCCCGCTAAAATATTGAATAAACTGGCGGGGGCTCTTATATATACAGTGCCCATCCCGCATATATACATTTTTGCCAGAGATTGAGGTTCATATTGCTGCCCAGGGTGCCCCCCCCCTGCGCCCTTACAGTGTCTGCCTGTGTGTGTCTGTGTGGGAGCAATGGTGCACAGCACTACCGCTGTGCGTTATCTCACTGAAGATCTGAAGTCTTCTGCCGCCTCTGAAGTCTTCTTTCTTCTCATACTCACCCGGCTTCTATCTTCCGGCTCTGCGACGGACGGCGAGGGTGAGACCTGCGTACCGATCCCTCTGGAGCTAATGGTGTCCAGTAGCCTAAGAAACAGAGCCTAACATTAAAGTAGGTCTGTTTCTCTGCCCTCAGTCCCTCGATGCAGGGAGTCTGTTGCCAGCAGGCTCCCTGAAAATAAAAAACCTAACAAATATACTTTCTTTCAGGAAACTCAGGAGAACTCCCTGTAATGCACCCAGTCTCCTCTGGGCACAGTAGTAAACTGAGGTCTGGAGGAGAGGCATAGAGGGAGGAGCCAGTGCACACCCATACCTAAAGTTCTTTCTTAAAGTGCCCATGTCTCCTGCGGAGCCAGTCTATCCCCATGGTCCTTACGGAGTCCCCAGCATCCTCTAGGACGTAAGAGAAACAACCTTAAAGTCACAAGTGCTGTATCGATTAGATCCAGAATGGTTCATACTAACAGCAGACTCCAGTGCTTCAGGATGAGGAGCTCATCCCGGCCAAAAGACCGAACAGGGTGCAGGACTTAGGCAGAAGAGGAAGAGCTGCATTGCATACAATCTGGGAGCATTTTTATATAGCCCATGCAGAAGGGAAGCAACCAATTGAAATCTAAATACATAACTGTTCACACACATTTACAAAGGGTTCTGTTATTTTACTTACGTGTTGAGATTTTTATATATGTATATAAAAAAAAAAACAGTGTGGTATGAATGTTTATTACTTGTGCTTAACATATGCATAGGTATTTACATTTCTCTAACACAGTTATTTGCAGTTTTTTCTTGCTTTTTTCCCCTTAAATGTACTCGCATAAAACACCCGTTATTTGGGTGCCTTTCACAATGACAATGATACATAAAATCAGAAATAGTATGTAATAAAGGATGAATTGACATATACAAATGTAATGTGCACCTTCCACCTGCACAGTTTCATGTGGGTGTAACCTTATCACTAGGCTACTGTCACCATGTGTGGACATCAAATTTATTTCAATGTAACATGATAGCCAGTCCCAAATAAATACTAGCACAAGCTAAAATACAAGGTTTTAATACTTCATAAAAATGTACAAAAATAGCCCAGTCAGAAGAGGGTGTACCACAGAATCATCACTGGATTGAAACGAAAAGAGGCTGCAAATAATGAATAAAAAAAAAAATATATATATAAAAAATAAGATTGCTTAAATCAGAACAATTCAATCCCCCACCCTGCCTTCCCAGAGCCAAAAGCAGATAATGGTTTATTGTCTAGACAAGTTTAATTTAAAGGTTCACAGAAAATTGGGTGGCACATTCCATTAAAGGTTCTTAAGGCAACTCTTTGAGAAAAAAAAAAAAAGTAGAAAAAAAATAAAATAAAATTTACAACTGGAGTCTTAAAACAAATCGGCAAAGAGGCCCATATGTAATCCAATGGAGATAATCCTTATTTGTACAGAGTGCAGCTGTTTAAACTCGTGGAACGATGAACAATTCCCTGCTTGAAACTAAAACTTAGGCATGTCACATGTTAATGTAAACATATTTGGTTGGGAGGTGTTCTTATTGATCATCATCCAGTTGCTCCAAGAGGGTCCGTCTCCGCTTTTCTAACTCCCCTTCACTTAATTCACTTCCAGACGTGTCCCAATTACCCTGCAAAAAGAAGGTGGCGCTGCAATTACAGAATACATCACAGTCGACGCCATAAACATACAATTTCTGATGTGGAACAGAGGCAATTATCCATGCAGAGCAATGATGTCTAAACAATTTTCTGTTGAATTGTGGTAGGAACCACCATGGTCTGATCCCATCGAGTGCCATTTTCAGACCATACTCCCCATTGCCCACCCTCAAACCTTACTTAGCGGCTACTCCTCTAGTGACTGCGAGACCAGATGATGCCAGATCCAGCTTCCAATTAAGCAGCAATTAAAAATGTAAGGCAAGGGAGTCCAGGAGGAGTGACCGGCACAAACTTCCTAATTGGGAAAATCATGTTTTCAAGAGGAATTCTTAAAACTGTCCCATAAATAAATCATTTTATTAGTTGGGAGGTAAAACGTATGTAAGCCATATTGATGCCATTTTGGAGCCAGCATAGATTTCTCCTTTAGTTGCGGTATAAGTGGAAACTGCTTTAATGAGCAATTTAGAAGTCTTCTCGTTGGACAGAGGACTGGCAAATTAATAACTTGTGCAAAATATTTTGGCTCATCGGTTAAAAAGGATAATTTCTCAAGAAAAGAATAACAAAAAAGGAGGCGTTTCCAATCATGTAGTGTAATGATCACCAGACGAGAACTAATGTTAAATTGCCCATTTGGAAAAAGTGTTTCTATTGCTTACGACAAAGGCAGAATGCAGACACCAATTACAATAGTTATTCCATGTAAGGATTCGAAAAAAGTCGACCACACAATTTTATACACACTGAAACATATTCCCTTTAAAAAGCTCCACTTACAGAGTCCTTCCCCCCTTTTCTTTTGGGGGATTTCTGTTTTGATTCTATTTTTTGCCTTGAACGCTCCTTATCATTCTCTTTGTCCCTTTCTCGTTCCCGTTCTCTGTCTCTTTCCTTTTTGTCTCTGTCTCGGCCTCTTTCCACATCAGACTCTGGAGAATTCTGTAAAATGGCCCCAAAAACACACACACACAAAAAAAGGACAAAATTGTTTAAATACAATTGCCTAATTATTTCTAATCACTAAAAGTACATCATTCCCATAAATGAGATATACACCCTTAATAGGAAACACAGGCTTGTTCAATGTTTTGCATCAATCCAATACATTTCCAGTCTTTAAATATCCTGTTTCAGGTTAATGCAAAATATTACAATGTGGCATTACAGAGAGGGCAGCCGTACTAGAGGTGTGGGGCTATGGAGTAATTAATGATCTTGAGGCTTGCTCTATTTTCAGTGATCTGAGTATTGTCTGACGTCACCAGCAGATGTAATGCAGGACAGACTAGTAGTACATGAAGTGGAAGGAGCTCTGGGGCCTTGATTTTTAACCATACATCATGCCTTGTGCAAGGAGGGACCTGAGCTGGTTGCAAAATATCCAATAAATGTACTAATTACCATAATCAGTTGATAAGACATTTACAAAGGAATATCATGGATTATTGTTAATAATTAAATGCCCCATTATGTACAGAGCACAAAGTTGTATTACAACCCCAAAAGGCATAAACTGAATTGCTGGAAAAAGACAAAATCTCCTGATTACAACCTGGCAAAAATAGGATTTTAATACCTACCGGTAAATCCTTTTCTCATAGTCCATAAGGAATATTGGGGGAAACTAGTATGATGGGGATATAAACTGGGTCCAAAGTAGCCAGTGCACTTTACATTTCTTCAACTGAGTGTGCTGGCTCCTCCCCTCTATGCCCTCTCCCACAGGCGGTTATAGGTAAAAACGTGCCCGAAGGAGAAAGGATATATGAGAGAAGTACAATGAGTGGTGAGATTTACACACCAGCACACCACTAACATACAACAACCAGCAACGGCTGGTAACAACAACAGCTGAACAGGTAACTATAGAACAAGAACCTGCAGAAAAGTCCACGTACTGAGGAGGGCGCCCAATTATCCCTTATGGACTACGATTTACCGGTAGGTATTAAAATCCTATTTTCTCTAGCATCCATAAGGGATATTGGGGGAAACTAGTATGATGGGGACGTCCCAAAGCTTCCAGAACGGGCGGGAACGTGCGGAGACTGCTGCAGCACCGCCTGTCCAAATTTGGTATCCTCTTTGGCCTGAGTATCAAATTTGTAGAACTTCACAAAAGTGTTCTTTCCCGACCGGGTAGCAGCTCGGCACAGTTGCAAGGCCGAGAATCCACAGGCAGCTGCACAGGAAGAGCCCACTGATCTAGTAGAGTGGACCTTTAGAGACACAGGAACAGGTAAGGCTGCCGACACATAGGCCTGTTGGATAGTAAGCCGAATCCAAGGCGCAATGGACTGCTTTGAAGCAGGGCAACCCTTCTTCTGCGCATCATAGAGCACGAACAAGGAATCCGTCTTTCTGACTCGAGCTGTACGCATGACATAGCTTTAAGGCATGCACAGCATCCAATGCCTCCAGAGGAACAAAAGCGTCAGAATTGGACGGAACCACAACAGGTTGATTCAGATGAATAACGGAGACAACCTTCACCTCCGCTCTGTCCTCCTAAAAGACCAAGTACAGACTTTTACACGATAATGCCTCCAATTCTGAAACACGTCGAGCAGAAGCCAGGGCCAGTAACATCACCGTCTTCCATGTGAGGTACTTGTCTTCTACCGTCATCAGAGGTTCAAACCAGGAGGACTGTAGAAATTTTAACACTACATCAAAATCCCAGGGTGCAATAGGCGGCACAAAGGGACGTTGTATGTGGAGTACCCCTTGCAAGAAGGTCAGAACTTCTGGCAACAGTGCAAATTTCTTCTGGAAGAAAATAGAGAGAGCTGAAATCTGGACCTTAATGGAACCCAGACATTAGCCCTTATCCACACCAGCCTGCAGGAAACGTCCCAAGTGAAACTATGCTGGAGGATACGTGCGTTCCTCTCACCAAGAGACATATCTACTCCAGATATGACGATAGTGTTTTGACATCACAGGTTTCTTGGCCTGAACCATGGTTGCAATAACATTCTTGGAAAGGCCCTTGTGACCTAGTATGTTCCGGTCAACCTCCATGCCATCAAACGAAGCCGCCATAAGTCTGGGTAGACGAATGGTCCTTGTTGAAGATCTCTTCTGAGTGGTAGAGGGCAAGGGTCATCGACGGACACGTCCAGAAGATCCGTGTACCACGCCCTCCGAGGCCAATCCGGGGCAATTAGAATTGTCTGGACACCTTGATCCGTGTTTTGCTTTGCCACTCTTGGGAGCAATGGGATCGGAAGAAAAAGGTAGACCAGCCGTTACAGCCAAGGCGATGCCAGCGCGTCCACTGCCCTCGCCTGAGGGTCCCTGGTCCGCGAGCAAAACCAGGGAAGTTTCTTGTTGAGACGAGAAGCCATCATGTCTATTTGTGGGCAACCCCACTGGCCGATGATCTGCTGGAACACCAGACGGTGGAGCCCCACTCCCCCAGGTGGAGATCGTGACGACTCAGGAAGTCCGCCTCCCAGTTATCCACACTCGGAATGAAGATTGTTGACATGGCTCTTGCATTTCTTTCCGCCCAGAGGAGTCTGACACCTCTCGGATGCAGGCTCTGCTTTTTGTCCCTCCGTGTCGATTGACATATGCCACTGCCGTGGCGGTGTCCGACTGTACCTGGATCGCGTGATCCTTGAGTAGAGGAGAGGCTTGAAGTAGAGCATTGTAGATCGCCCAAAGTTCCAGAATGTTGATTGGAAGGAGGCTTTTGTGGGCTGACCACCTGCCCTGGAACTGCGCCCCTTGGGTGACCGCTCCCCATCCTCTCAGACTCGCATCAGTCGTGAGGAGGGTCTAATCCTGAATCCAGAAACTCCTGCACTCCATGAGATTGGAGGACTGTAGCCACCACAGGAGGGAAATCCTGGCCTGAGGTGACAGCTGAATCATCCGATGCATCTGGAGATGGATCTCCTGAGCAAGTGGTCCGGATCGCAACTGAAACGTTCTGGCATGGAACCTCCCATACTGGATTGCCTCGTATGAGTCAACCATCTTTCCCAACAATATTACGCAGAGATGTACGGACACTTGAGTAGGTCGGAGCACCATGCGGACCATCTCCTGAAGTGTTTTCGCCTTGTCCTCTGGTAGAAACACCTTCTGGGCCACAGTATCCAGCAACATCCCCAGGAACAGGAGCCTCGGAGTTGTCTCCAGGTGGGACTTCTGTAAGTTGAGGATCCACCCATGGTTGGACAGAAGACGGATGGTGCGGTCGATATGGAGCCACAAAAGCTCCCTGGATCTTGCCTTTATCAGATGATCGTCAAGGTAAGGGACCACATTGATCCCCTGGACCCAGAGTTGAAGCATCATCTCCATCACCTTCGTGAACACCCTCAGGGCTGTTGACAGGCCGAAGGGCAGTGCCTGGAATTGGAAGGGATCGTCCAGCAGGGCAAACCGCAGGTACGCCTGATGAGGAGGCCAAATCGGAATATGGAGATAGGCGTCCTTTATATCCAAGGAGACCATAAATTCCTGTTCTTCCAGGCCCGCAATCTCTGCTCGCAGGGATTCCATTTTGAATTTGAACACCCTCAAGTAAGGATTCAAGGATTTCAGATTCAGAATGGGTCTGACCAAACCATCCGGCTTCGGCACCACAAACAGGTTTGAGTAAAACCCCTTGCCGCGTTGCGGTAGTGGTACTGGAACAATGACGTGGGACTGCTGACTGTCGGATAGCCTGCTGTAGCTTAACTTGCATATCCTCCAAAGCTGGTAAGCTTGATTTGAAAAAATCGGTGGTGGTGGTGGAGAGTACTGTCTAACTCCAGCTTGTAGCCTTGAGAAATGAGCTCCCTGACCCAGGCTTCCTGGCAGGAGGTCTCCCATACGCGGCTGAAGTGACGCAGTCAGGCTCCCACCTCGAGGTCCCCTTGGGGTGGGTGGGCACAGTCATGCTGAGGCCTTAGTGGAAGCAGAACTGGTGGACTGTTCCTGAGAACTGGTACTTGCAGGTTTTCTGGACTTAACTCTGGTGCCTCTAGCCGCATTGGAGGCACCTATGGCCTTGGATCGAAATGTGGGAGACCGTAAGGACTGGACAGAAGGTCCCGGATAGGAGCGTCTCGCAGGCGGAGCCCCAGAAAGGAAAAATGTGGATTTCCCAGCCGTAACTTTGGAAATCCATGCATCCAGTTCAACTCCAAACAGCCATTCCCCAGAAAAGGGGAGGGATTCCACATTATGTTTGGATTCTACATCCGCAATCCACTGACGCAACCACAAGGCCCTGCGTGCCGACACCGCCATAGCAGATGTCCGAGCATTAATGTTCCCCATATCCTTGAGGGAATCTCAGAGGACACGGGTAGTGACCTGAATGTGCTTCAGGAGGGTTACCATAGTGACTAAGGGCATATCCCCCGAGAGGCCCCCCTGAATTTGCGTGGCCCAAGAATGAATAGCATGGGTCATCCAGCAACCCGCAATTACTGGTCTTTGTGAAAGTCCGGCTGCAGTGTATATGGATTTTAGGGTAGTCTACTATGAAGGATCCTGGGGATCAAAAGATAAAGGAGCCCGGGGCAGGCAGCACCGCCTTCTTAGACAGGCGAGAGACAGACATCCACCCCAGGGGGTTCCTCCCAAAATTTTCTACCTTTATGAACAAATGGGAAAGTGTGCAAATTTTTTTGGGACAATTGGAATTTTTGTTGTCTGGATTTTTCCAGGCCTGTTTGAATAAGTCATCTAACTCTGGAGAATCGGGGAAAGTGACATGAGGCTTATTTTGTACAAATATTGTATGATCTAGTGCTGCGCTCAATCCTGGCTACTATGACCGATTTTTAACTGATACTATGTATATAGTTTTGTCTGATGCAAATGGTACTCAAATGGAAAAAATAAGAATTTACTCACCGGTAATTCTATTTCTCGTAGTCCGTAGTGGATGCTGGGAACTCCGTAAGGACCATGGGGAATAGCGGGCTCCGAAGGAGGCTGGGCACTCTAGAAAGATCTTAGACTACCAGGTGTGCACTGGCTCCTCCCACTATGACCCTCCTCCAAGCCTCAGTTAGGTACTGTGCCCGGACGAGCGTACACAATAAGGAAGGATTTTGAATCCCGGGTAAGACTCATACCAGCCACACCAATCACACCGTACAACTCGTGATATGAAACACAGTTAACAGTATGAAACAATAGAGCCTCTCAACAGATGGCTCAACAATAACCCGATTTAGTTAACAATAACTATGTACAAGTATTGCAGATAAACCGCACTTGGGATGGGCGCCCAGCATCCACTACGGACTACGAGAAATAGAATTACCGGTGAGTAAATTCTTATTTTCTCTAACGTCCTAGTGGATGCTGGGAACTCCGTAAGGACCATGGGGATTATACCAAAGCTCCCAAACGGGCGGGAGAGTGCGGATGACTCTGCAGCACCGAATGAGAGAACTCCAGGTCCTCCTCAGCCAGGGTATCAAATTTGTAGAATTTTGCAAACGTGTTTGCCCCTGACCAAGTAGCTGCTCGGCAAAGTTGTAAAGCCGAGACCCCTCGGGCAGCCGCCCAAGATGAGCCCACCTTCCTTGTGGAATGGGCATTGACAGATTTTGGCTGTGGCAGGCCTGCCACAGTATGTGCAAGCTGAATTGTACTACAAATCCAACGAGCAATAGTCTGCTTAGAAGCAGGAGCACCCAGCTTGTTGGGTGCATACAGGATAAACAGCGAGTCAGATTTTCTGACTCCAGCCGTCCTGGAAACATATATTTTCAGGGCCCTGACAACGTCTAGCAACTTGGAGTCCTCCAAATCCTTAGTAGCCGCAGGCACCACAATAGGCTGGTTCAGGTGAAACGCTGACACCACCTTAGGGAGAAACTGGGGACGAGTCCTCAATTCTGCCCTATCCATATGGAAAATCAGATAAGGGCTTTTACATGATAAAGCCGCCAACTCTGACACTCGCCTGGCTGAAGCCAAGGCCAATAACATGACCACTTTCCACGTGAGATATTTCAGATCCACGGTTTTTAGTGGCTCAAACCAATGTGATTTTAGGAAACTCAACATCACGTTGAGATCCCAAGGTGCCACAGGAGGCACAAATGGGGGCTGAATATGCAGCACTCCTTTCACAAATGTCTGAACTTCAGGTACTGAAGCTAGTTCTTTTTGAAAGAAAATCGACAGAGCCGAGATCTGTACCTTAATGGAGCCCAGTTTTAGGCCCATATTCACTCCTGCTTGCAAGAAATGCAGAAATCGACCTAGTTGAAATTCCTCTGTTGGGGCCTTTTTGGCCTCGCACCATGCAACATATTTCCGCCATATGCGGTGATAATGCTTTGCCGTAACATCTTTCCTGGCTTTAATAAGCGTAGGAATGACTTCCCCCGGAATGCCCTTTTCCTTCAGGATCCGGCGTTCAACCGCCATGCCGTCAAACGCAGCCGCGGTAAGTCTTGGAACAGACAGGGGCCCTGCTGCAGCAGGTCCTGTCTGAGCGGCAGAGACCACGGGTCCTCTGAGATCATCTCTTGAAGTTCCGGGTACCACGCTCTTCTCGGCCAATCCGGAACCACGAGAATTGTGTTTACTCCTCGCTTTCTTATTATTCTCAATACCTTTGGTATGAGAGGTAGAGGAGGGAACACATAAACTGACCGGTACACCCACGGTGTCACTAGAGCGTCCACAGCTATCGCCTGAGGGTCTCTTGACCTGGCGCAATACTTCTCTAGTTTTTTGTTTAGGCGGGACGCCATCATGTCCACCTGTGGACGACCCCATTGATTTACAATCATTTGGAAGACTTCTGGATGAAGTCCCCACTCTCCCGGGTGGAGGTCGTGCCTGCTGAGAAAGTCTGCTTCCCAGTTGTCCACTCCCGGGATGAACACTGCTGACAGTGCTAGTACATGATTCTCCGCCCATCGGAGAATTTTTGTGGCTTCTGCCATCGCCGTCCTGCTTCTTGTGCCGCCCTGTCGATTCACATGGGCGACTGCCGTGATGTTGTCTGACTGGATCAGCACCGGCTGGTGTAGAAGCAGGGATTTTGCTTGACTTAGGGCATTGTAAATGGCCCTTAGTTCCAGAATATTTATGTGAAGGGCAGTCTCCTGACTTGACCATAGTCCTTGGAAATTTCTACCCTTTGTGACTGCCCCCCAGCCTCGTAGGCTGGCATCCGTGGTCACCAGGACCCAGTCCTGTATGCCGAATCTGCGGCCCTCCAGAAGATGAGCACTGTGCAGCCACCACAGAAGAGACACCCTGGTTCGTGGAGACAGGGTTATTAAACGATGCATCTGAAGATGCGATCCGGACCACTTGTCCAACAGGTCCCACTGAAAAATCCTGGCATGGAACCTGCCGAATGGAATTGCTTCGTAAGAAGCTACCATCTTTCCCAGGACCCGCGTGCAGTGATGCACCGATACCTGTTTTGGTTTTAGGAGGTCTCTGACTAGAGAAGACAACTCCCTGGCTTTCTCCTCCGGGAGAAACACTTTTTTCTGGGCCGTGTCCAGAATCATTCCCAGGAACATTAGACGTGTCGTGGGGACCAGCTGTGACTTTGGGATATTCAGAATCCAGCCGTGCTGGCTCAGCACTTCCTGAGATAGTGCTACTCCCACTAACAACTGTTCCTTGGATCGTGCCTTTATTAGGAGATCGTCCAAGTATGGGATAATTAAAACTCCCTTTTTTCGAAGGAGTATCATCATTTCCGCCATAACCTTGGTAAATACCCTCGGTGCCGTGGAGAGTCCAAACGGCAGCGTCTGGAATTGGTAATGGCAGTCCTGTACCACAAATCTGAGGTACTCCTGGTGAGAATTGTAAATGGGGACATGCAGGTAAGCATCCTTGATGTCCAGGGATACCATGTAATCCCCCTCGTCCAGGCTTGCAATAACCGCCCTGAGCGATTCCATCTTGAACTTGAATTTTTTTATGTATGTGTTCAAGGATTTCAAATTTAAAATGGGTCTCACCGAACCGTCCGGTTTCGGCACCACAAATAGTGTGGAATAGTAACCCCGGCCTTGTTGAAGTAGGGGTACCTTGATTATCACCTGCTGGGAATACAGCTTGTGAATCGCTGCTAGCACCGCCTCCCTGTCTGAGGGAGCAATCGGCAAGGCGGATTTTAGGAAACGGCGGGGTGGAGTCGCCTCGAATTCCAGCCTGTATCCCTGAGATACTATTTGAAGGATCCAGGGATCCACCTGTGAGCGGGCCCACTGATCGCTGAAATTCCTGAGGCGGGCCCCCACCGTACCTGGCTCCGCCTGTGAAGCCCCACCGTCATGCGGCGGACTTGGAAGAGGAAGCGGGGGAGGACTTTTGTTCCTGGGAACCTGCTGTTTGCTGCAGCCTTTTTCCCCTGCCTCTGCCTCTTGACAGAAAAGACCCTCCTTTTCCCCGCTTGTTTTTCTGGGACCGAAAGGACTGAACCTGATAAAATGGCGCCTTCTTAGGCTGTGAGGACATGGGGTAAAAATGCTGACTTCCCAGACGTTGCTGTGGAAACTAGGTCGGAGAGACCATCCCCAAATAATTTCTCCCCCTTATAAGGCAAGACTTCCATGTGCCTTTTGGAATCTGCATCTCCAGTCCACTGGCGAGTCCATAAGCATCTCCTAGCAGAGATAGATAATGCACTTATTTTAGATGCCAGCCGGCAGATTTCCCTCTGTGCATCTCTCATGTATAAGACTGAGTCTTTTATATGGTCAATTGTTAGCAGGATCGTGTCTCTGTCTAACGTGTCAATATTTTCTGACAGTTTATCTGACCACGCAGCGGCAGCACTGCACATCCATGCTGACGCAATAGCTGGTCTGAGTATAATGCCTGAGTGTGTATATACAGACTTCAGGATCGCCTCCTGCTTTCTATCAGCAGGTTCCTTAAGGGCGGCCGTATCCTGGGACGGTAGTGCCACCTTTTTAGACAAACGTGTGAGCGCTTTATCCACCCTCGGGGGTGTTTCCCAACGTAACCTATCCTCTGGCGGGAAAGGGAACGCCATTAGTAGCTTCTTAGGAATTACCAATTTCTTATCAGGGGAAGCCCACGCTTCTTCACACACTTCATTTAATTCATCTGACGGGGGAAAAACTACAGGTAGTTTTTTCTCCCCAAACATAATACCCTTTTTTGTGGTACCTGGATGTAAATCAGAAATATTTAACACCTCTTTCATTGCCTCAATCATGCAGTGAATGGCCTTAACGGGCATTAAATTTGACTCATCGTCGTCGACACTGGTGTCAGTATCCGTGTCGACATCTACTTGTGCCACCTGAGATAACGGGCGTTTCAGAGCCCCTGATGACTTTTGAGACACCTGGACAGGCACGAGCTGAAGACTCGGCTGTCCCACAGTCGGCATGTCGTCAATTTTTTTATGTAAGGAGTCTATACGTGCACTCATTTCCTGCCATAATACCATCCACTCAGGTGTCTGACCCCCAGGGGGTGACATCCCTGCTAAACGCATCTGCTCCCCCTCCACATCATTATCCTCCTCAAACATGTCGACACAGCCGTACCGACACACTCCACACACACAGGGAATGCTCAACAAAAGCCCTTTGGGGGGACAAAGTAAGAGTATGCCAGCACACACCAGAGCGCTATATATATATATATATATATATATACAGGGACTAACTGAGTTATGTCCCTAATAGCTGCTTTTTTTATAATATACTGTATACAGTGCCAATTTTAATGCCCCCCCTCTCTTTTCCCTCTTACTGTACTGTAGAATTGCAGGGAAGAGCCAGGGAGCTTCCTTCCAGCCGAGCTGTGAGGGAAAAATGGCGCCAGTGTGCTGAGGAGATAGGCTCCGCCCCTTTTTCGCGGCCTATTCTCCCGCTTTTTATGGGATTCTGGCAGGGGTATTTACCTCATATATAGCCCCAGGGGCTATATATTGAGGTATTTTAGCCAGCCAAGGTGTTTTTATTGCTGCCTCAGGGCGCCCCCCCCCCAGCGCCCTGCACCCTCAGTGACCGGAATGTTAAGTGTGTATGAGGAGCAATGGCGCACAGCTGCAGTGCTGTGCGCTACCTTGGTGAAGACAGGATGTCTTCATGCCGCCGATTTTCCGGACCATCTTCTTGCTTCTGGCTCTGTAAGGCGGACGGCGGCGCGGCTCCGGGACCGAACATCAAGGCTGGGCCTGCGGTCGATCCCTCTGGAGCTAATGGTGTCCAGTAGCCTAAGAAGCCCAATCCGGCTGCAAGCAGGCGAGTTCGCTTCTTCTCCCCTTAGTCCCTCGCTGCAGTGAGCCTGTTGCCAGCAGGTCTCACTGAAAATAACAAATTCTAAGACTATAACTTTCTAAGAGCTCAGGAGAGCCCCTAGTGTGCATCCAACCTCGGCCGGGCACGAAATCTAACTGAGGCTTGGAGGAGGGTCATAGTGGGAGGAGCCAGTGCACACCAGGTAGTCTAAGATCTTTCTAGAGTGCCCAGCCTCCTTCGGAGCCCGCTATTCCCCATGGTCCTTACGGAGTTCCCAGCATCCACTAGGACGTTAGAGAAAATAAACCTAATGTTTTCCCTTTACCTGTTCCACAGATGAATATAGTGAATTTTATGAATGTATTACCAAACTGAAACACAGTAACTCAAGATAATTGTATTATGATGATAAACAAATTAAACAAAATATCGCAGTCCTCTGGCACTTCTGTGTACACACTTCTGTTAAAATACTTTTACAGAGAAAATATGATCCCCTAATCGAAAAGGGTAAAAGTCTCTTTAGAAAGTTCACCACATATATAATTATAACATGCGCATCCATGCATACTGTATCTAGACATACATGTATCCACATATGTATGTAGGCGAATCCTAAATCGCACACATATACAGATACATGTGCAGAAGGGTTATTGGTCTGTTTCAAGGTTGGCTATGTCAGAAGGTGTTACTGAACACACCTCATTTTTTATATATTAAATGATTTTACCTCATTATCACGATTTAATCCAAATGGGACAAGGGTCCTTAATTCGTACATCCACCTCAGTTCTATGGTGTTAATCTTTTCAGTAAAGTCACCTCCTCTCCAGTTGGGGTGCACTTCTTGTATCCCTATAAATTTCAGTGAACGAGAATCACTGTTGTGATGATCTTTGAAATGTTTTGACAAATAATGTTCCTCAAGTCCCTTTTTAATATTGCGAATATTCGCAATATTAAAAAGGGACTTGAGGAACATAATATGCATGGATGCGCATGTTAAAATTATATATGTCCACATGTGTTTATGTATGTACATATGCGCATGTGGGTACCTGTGGGCTTTAGACACTTGTATATGTGCAAGTCAAAACCCTATAGAGATACCCCTATATATAAGGTACATACACATTGTACAATTTACAACATGCAGCAAAATTCTCTTTCTTAGGCAGGACTAAGTATAGAAGTTATAGAGTAAGAAGAATAACTGAATAAGATAGTTATTTTCAAAGTTTAATATATGAAATGTACATATTGATGACAATACAATGGAGAAGGGATCAGACCAATAGCAGCTAGGGATTTGAACCACATGACTGCACAAGGGCACATGGACATCCTTTAAAAACCAAATGAATTACTATCCCAAATCATCCACTTCTCCCAGAGGAAGGCCTAGCTGAAACGCGATGGAGCTACAACTGATTTGTGTAAAACTAACAACTAATATATAGAGCGCTCGCTACGGAGGAACACAGAACAACACAGTCACGTAACCGGGAAACCCGGAAATCAGCAGCTTAACCAAGCAACCGCAACACGGAGGACGAGGGGAGGAAGCCGGTGATTTAGCACGGTGGACAGCGGGAAGAGGCGACAGGTGAGTCTCCGTACGTGGTGGGGGTTACACAGCTGGCAGCTCTGTAGAGCGGTATCAGAGTTCCTCCCTACCCTAGACAGGTTCTACCTCTCGGACTGACCAGCGCCCAGGGGGGTGTCTGTACCAGGACGCACCGCGGGGAGCTGGGGCGAGAAAGGACAGACCAGTCCGGAGCCCCATTGTTACCCACTTTTGTGCAGTTAACACCAGCAGCTTACTACACCGTGAACACCCCACAGGACTCACTGACTTATTCTAACTAATATTTGTTGCTTCAGTAAACAGAGCGCATACAACGTGCAGGACGCCGTAATCTGCAATCTAGACTGTGGTGAACTTTCTAAAGAGACTTTTACCTTTTCGATTAGAGGATCATATTTTCTCTGTAAAAGTATTTTAACAGAAGTGTGTACACAGAAGTGCCAAAGGGGACTTCAATATTTTGTTTCATTTGTTTATCATAATACAATTATCTTGAGTTACTGTGTTTCAGTTTGGCAATACATTCATACAGTTCACTATATTCATCTGTGGAACAAGTAAAGGGAAAACATTAGGTTTATTTTTTCCATTTGAGTACCATTTGCATCAGACAAAACTATATACATAGTATCCGTTAAAAATCAGTCGTAGTAGCCAGGATTGAGCGCAGCACTAGACAATACAATATTTATTGCTAAGAAGGCCAGTCACCAACAAGTGCAGCAGCTCGTCCGAACAAGAAGATACTCAGTGCGCAGTTAACCCAAAGTAATTGTTTTGTACAAAGAAAAATGACTGCTGTGATGCAGTGTCCTCTAGAGTGAGCTTTAACACATCCCTTATAGCCAAAATGAGGGGTTCAATACGCCGAGTGTCATCCCCATCATCTTGAATATCATCAACTGAATCTGATAGCAGAGCAGGTAAACCACGCTTCTGTGGACCTGCATGAGAGGGATTGGGGTGGGGGGAGTGGGGTACTGTGCATCTTCTCTAGCAGCTAAATCTGCAACAGCGAGGCTGTCAGCTTACTAAACACAGTAAACACTAACAATTTAAGTCCTACAGAGGATCAGGGTAGTGTACAGAAGCGGTAAGTCCTACAGAGGATCAGGGTAGTGTACAGAAGCGGTAAGTCCTACAGAGGATCAGGGTAGTGTACAGAAGCGGTAAGTCCTACAGAGGATCAGGATAGTGTACAGAAGCGGCTCTCCCCCTTCGCTACACCCTTACCAGATTTCCAGCGTGTCTTGTGAGGCAGGAAGGGCTGTGTGTTCTGTAGATCAGTGGTTCTCAACCTCAGTCCTCAAGTACCCTCAACAGTTCATGTTTTCCAGGTCACTGAGCAGTTGAACAGGTGTATTCATTACTCAGAATCATTTTAAAAGACCCACAGGGGGAGAAAATTATTTCACTTGCAATCCTGTGAGGAGACCTGGAAAACATGAACTGTTGAGGGTACTTGAGAACCACTGCTGTAGATGGCTGCTGTAAGCAGAGGAATGCGCCAAAGCTATAATGAATATTTATACTGGCAGTTTCCTTCATAGCTTAAAACATCACACAAGTGCTAGTCAAGCCCTTTTGTGTCAGTTCTACACGGGGGATCTTAGCGGGACCTGCGGCACTTTGAACCCGGGGGAACCCCCTAGCGGGGCCCCCGGTTTGTACTCACCACCGATGTCACCTTCAGGCAGCGTTAGGGGTGTGCAGCGTGCTGCGACAGCCAAAGCGCAGTGCCCCGCTGAACAACAACTCCGGGGAAGCGGCTCAGCACCTCATAAGACCGGTGACCGACCTGTTGCACAGGCAGCATACCGAAAATAATAAAAGTTTAAAATTAAATTGAAGAAAACTCTCTGGAGCTGCAGAGTGTGCATCCTCTCCTGAGGGCACTTTTTTCTAAGCTGCCTGTGGGAGGGGGCATAGAGGGGAGGAGCCAGCACACCCAGTTGAAGAAATTTAAAGTGCACTGGCTCCTTTGGACCCCATCTATACCCCATCGTACTAGTTTCCCCCAATATCCCTTATAGATGCTGGAGAAATAATTTGTCCTGCAAAACTAATCATCAGTAACACAGCATTTGCAGATGAAATCATTTGCAATTTCTCTATACCATTTTAATTAAATTCCAATTATTTATTTTTACTTCTATAGTGTCAGCATGTTCCATTCCCCTTTACAAATAAATGCTACATTTAATCTTAAAATAGGATTCTTGTTTTCTACATGCTTTAAATCCACTCTTTGAATCTACTGGGGGAAAGGACGATAAAGTGCCATAGAATTCAGAACGGCACAGAGTGTGAAGCTACTCCACAGACTGTGGACCAAGATAATGGAATAGAATCTGAATTCGTTTTGCTTTTTCGGTACTGGAATGATCACCCCTGATATGATTAATGGCTAAATAGATTCCACAAGGATAGGAGTCTTGTTTGGACTCCAAAGGTAATGAGTGATTAAACACCATTGGGGTGGGGAATTCAGGAGATGTAGGATATAATCACAATTTCTCTTATCCTGGCATCTGAAGTGGAACTGTACTACTGATAACAGAGGCTCTGAACACGACATTGGTAGGCGCTCAATCCACTCATTAGTTCCTGTTTCTGAGGGCTTGCAAGCTGCTTGTTTAGCGGACCAAGCCTCTTCCCTTCCACGTGGCGATCTTCTTTCAGAACAAAATGACCTAACCAAGGGGCCCTATATTTTATTGAATTGATGGGCAGAAAGTTCTTTTCCTACCATGATTTGGTTAATAAACTTATCCAGGTCTGGCTAATATAAGACACTACCTGAAAAGGTAGAGATTGGAGAGTCCTCTACTTCATGTCTGATACCGAAGCCTTAAGACAGAGTATTTGGCACACTGAGAACACAGAGGCTGAATCGTAACCTCAATGAGACCAAACATCCCCGGATATTCGGATGGATCATAAATGTGTTCAACCAAGGTTGGCAGTTCAGACATGGGGTCTCCCTGATTGCAAACCATCCAAGAGCCGCTATTAACCACTTTTGTTAATCCAAACCGACCGTAAGAAGAGTCTAAGAGAGGCCCGAATTGCAACATGTGTAGACTAAAGTCTTTGAATTTCCTGTCCATAACAAAAGAGCCGCCGCAGTTGAGATCATTGTCCTGGCCAAGCACATTATAGGTACATCCAGCTTGGAAAGGAATACCATTTTTTGTCTATTCACTAAGCATAGGATTAAAAGTTCTGCCACTACTTTGCCCTCTTAACTGCAAACAGTCAGAAGCCGCTGGCTTCCTAACTCTCCTGAATGTTATCTTTAGCAAGGCCCATTCTAAATAGTGGGAGGTACCAAAGTGGTACATTATCATTCTTCAAGGCAGAATCAAACTTACAGACTTCTGTCTCTTCTTTTTGCTCTTCTTCTTGTGTTTTTTTGTCTTTTTATAGCTTTTTTCTGTAAAAATAAGAGAAACGATGAAGAAAAAATTCACTGAAATCTTTCCCCCCCCCTGATAATCTAGTGTAAACGGAAAAAAAAAAAACGACCCTCACAATGAAGGTACATAATAGATTGGAATCCAGAGCAGCATTACTTTGTTCCTCCTCTATAATCGTCAATATTCCACTACCTAGAATGAAACAGGTTTTTTTTTGTACTCTTACCTGGGAACTCTAAAGCTGTCAGTTACTCAGAACTATAGATATATGTGCTACCTACGCAATATCACAGTATAGTGGAGTTAAGCATTACACTGTGCCATCTACTATAGCACACTATAGTAAAGCATGAAAGCTCAGTTTGTATCTGCAAACCGGCTAAATGATTACTCAACTGTATGCAAAGCCAGCAAATTATTCTTAACACCAGGTAGGTACAATAAAAAATGAATACAATAAACTGCTGAGGGAGTAGGATTTATGCCTAAAAATACTGGAGAAGCCTTTTTTTTTTTTTAAATAATAAAATAATCTTTATAAACAAAAGAGATCAGTATTTTAATTTACCAGATTCTCCACTAGTGGAATGTTCAGAACCCGACCGAGAGTCTGATCGCTGCCTTTTCTTTTTGGTATGGCTGTCTTCCTCATCCTCAGACTCCGATTCCTAAAAGATCAAAACCATTATGTGAACTTTTCAAAATGAGGCAGATAATGAGGAAGAGGAAGATAATTAGGAAAAAATTCTACATAGGGAAAATGAGCACAAAACAGGATTTTTGTGCTTCAGTTCTATCCATCTCTCTGATTTTGTGCGAGCATAGGTTCTAGAAGCTGGATTAGGAATTTGTCATTTTAACGTCACTCTGCATAAATGTAAAAAACTCCTCACCCTCTTATGAGGGAGGAACCATTCTTTATAAACTAAATAAGTTCCAAAGAATAAATACGAGAGTAAGGAAAACAGGATTTTTGTACTTATGTTAAATCCATGTCTCTTCCACAGGAGGACATTGTTTTCCCTACTTTTACGCACTTCTTGTGTCCTTTTTGTTTCAGATTATACGTTTGAAATTGGAAAACAGTTTTTTTCTCTTTCATCCAATTGAAGGACACCGTCCAAAGCTGCATCCAGATGAGTGTTTGCTCCAAAATTTCAGAGCACAAACCTTTCCGTCCAAAACTAACCTATTTGCAGGCAAAAACATTGAAACAATAGTTGTTTTATTTTTACTTATGGACTAACAATCACTTGGCAACACTGAAGAGCCCCAGTGCATGGCTGCCCAGAGGGCACTCACCGATCAGGCCAAATAAGTCTTAAAATATTTTCAGTTATGAATTGTCTTCCATCAGAAGATCTCACCAAAAGGAAGACAACAATTCAAGTGAGGAGTTTCAATTATACAATCTCTAAATCATGAAATAGAGGAGGGTGTAAGATAGAGTAAGGCCCCAAGATGGGAGGACAGAGACTGCATATGCAGAAACTAGCTTCCTTTTAATATAAATTTATAGGGAAGAGCTTTACGGTAATTAATCTAATCTACTGTGTCTTGGGGCATAGCCAACCTGTCTCTCCCCAAGCTGATGAGAAACTACAAATCCCAGCAAACTCTCCCATGAACAGCTGGTAAAGCATGCTGGGACTTTTAGTTTTATAACAGCTGGAGAGCCACAGGTTGGCCAGCCCTGATCTAGACCATCCTGCACATAAAAAAAAAAAAAAAAAAAAGGACAGCCATCCAATTTAAAAGGTAGGAAGTGTGAAACCCTTCTTCCGCACCAAGAAGTAGTAGTCTATCATACTCTGTAGTAATTTGTAACAAACACATTCTCTAGCTTTCAGAATGGTTAAAATCACACTGTATGAGACACCATTACTTATAAAGTTATGGCTGTAATAACCGCACCAAAAATGAAAACAGAAGTGTGCCCTAATTAAGAAAACTTGATCTCATCTTATAACAAGCCACAAGTACAGACCGATCACCATACTTTGAAGGTCTGTGTATCAAGAACTTCTGGGCCAGCCCAGTATCCAAGAAGAGTAGCATACAGAGGTAAAAACAGGTAATTTCCTAAGGTCCAACATTGTATCCACCACAAATGCCCTCTGATACCTGGACTTGAACAAAAGCAGTTCACCAAAAAAGCCTCTGGGAGAAGTGACCATTCACCCTGTAGAAAGACACGTCGGTCTATGAATACACTCCAAATTTTCCATTGCAAGGTTACTGGAACATTCCATTTCACCAAGTGCATAAATATTTGCGGTCTCTTTTATGGTCAGGGTCTTCTGGTGCATTACTTATGCTTTATGTAGGACTCTACTATGTCTACCCACCACTGTTAGTTGTGGAATGTTGATATGACGTTTTGATTCCTGTAGGTACTAGAGCTTCTACAGACACTGTAGTTACAACTTCCCAATCCTGAGGGATTGCACCTGTTTGTGCTATCATCCAGTACCAGATGTGTTGAGGTTGTCGGGCCTCCAAAGAGAAATTGATGCACTTCTTGGAGACAAACATAGGGGTTGACTGTACAAGCAATGCACATATTTGTTCCATTTTGTAAGAATCTCTATTTGGAATGTCAACAAGTGAAATTGAGTAAACTGATAGTGGAGATAAACTTCCTCAGAATCTTCACACATAATAGAGTTAACACACTTGAGTACTTGTCAGTCAAATCAATAATTTTATCCACTGGCAAGAGCAGACCTTTAAGATTGGCAATGAATGGCTGTCCTACAATACCATTCATTGGGTTGGAAAAATTGTAAAATCTGTCCATGCGACGCCAAAATTTGGTTGTAACCTGTTCATGAGAATCAAGGTAGAGGATTCCAACTTGATTAGCAGTCATTCAAATGGATAACCACTGTAGTACCCTTGGAATTCTGGAGGGGGACTACCATTGCCATAAATTCTGAAAACTCAGCACTGTAGCTATACTAAAAGACAAAAGGTGAGCAATGAGCTATGCAGGATGTGCAATAAAACCAAAGACTGCGAACAGGGTGGCTTCGCCATTTCAACAGTGCTGCCCCCTATATATGCAACGCCTGAAAATTTTTGCATTTTGTGGGGATGAGAATGCTAGGGTAGGAGACCCATCTTTTTTTTTTTTTTTTACTTTAAATTTTAGGGGGGACATGCCATGCCTAGTGGCGGAACATGACCCATTACACACTATATGATGACAGCAATAGATTTTAGATAATGACAGCTGATAAACCAGAGCGCTAGATCACCATGGTTAGGGATTTATCATTCTAGATCTAAATTGCGATACTTACCCTCTTCCTCACTATGTAATCAAAAAAGTGACTGGATACGGAGAGCAAATATATCAAGATTTTATTGACATCAGTACTTTCGGTATATGTTTTGCCATTCCATATTAAGTACAGTGACCACCTGCAACACTGAAGAAGGTTGAGTTGGTCTAGAATGCACCCATCACTAATATTCATCCCAGAGGTTAAAGATCTTTACTATGAGCTGACCAGTCAATCTATCTTACCTAATTTTCTGTATACCAGTTCAGCATCGCCCTGGAAACATGACATTGTGCAGCCTAGGATAATGGGGGAAGGGAGTGGTATGTGGGTGTCCAATCACTTTTGTCAACATAGTGTAGTTCCAGCAATGTGCATGAGAACTATAGAGATATACTCTGGTTCTCAAATGCACCAGAGTGCTATTGCAGTGGTCAATATAAATAGGACATTAAACAGTCCTGTTATACCAGGCAGCACATTAAGACAATCTGTCCTGCTACCATAAAGGCATGGCACAGTGCGATGTATTGTTAGAGAATAGTTGATTCTTATTTTATGCAGACTGGCGTTCAGTTCAGTAACTAGTTAAAAAGTTTAAATAAAATATACAGAATTTAAAAATGTTTTCATCTGCAAGTGCTCCTGATGGCGTACAGAATGTGCATGTTCTGTAAAATTATTCTCCAACACCAACCGCTGGCAACATCAAAGCAAAGTATTCTTATAGTGGGTACACACCTGGAGATTTAATGAGACTGAATGATCACTGTTCTGTTCATTTAAAAGCACAGGGTCGCATGCAATATCTTCCGGTTGGTAACGCAGTGTGGCCGACCGGAAGATATTGCATGTGTCTGCGTGAGCGCGAAAATCGTGGGTACACACTGTATGATCCGGCCTATAGGTCAATGGCTGGAAACGACATATTGCACCGACATCGTCCAGGTGTGTGCCCAAACTAACTTCTCCCACCAATTATCAGAGCATAATTATTGTTTTAAGGGATCTGTAAGGTGAATATATATCACATAACTGCAAGTGAAACAGCCAGTTTGTGCATTTAATGTACGTTTATAAAGTAGCCTATCGGTTCAATAGGAACTAGCAATAAACACCTGATACCTTACCACTTCAATCTTAGCAAATCAATAGAAAGCATACTCTTGTATCTTGGCTATAGTAGACACACTTTAAGCATATCAATGAAGTGAGCCACACTTAAGACCAACACTTGCAGATTAATACTCACCGAACGCGAGCGGGACCTTTTACGATGGTGTTTTTTAGCCTTCTTAGAGTGTTTCTTATTTTTTGAATGATGATGTTGACATTCATGCTATAGAAAAGATATAACCAAATAATGTTAGAGTTTAGTTAAAGGATAACAAAAAATAAAAAGAACAAAGCCATCAAGTTCTACAATTCGTAAACTAATAGGGGGAGATTCAAATGTTTGGGAGTCTTTTTTTCTCTATCTAATAGACAGGAAAAAACAGACACCTAACCGACTTTTCAAACATCTGAATCTCCCCCATAGTGTTCAAGAAAACCAGTTCTTACAAGCTTACAAAGTTAGTAATTATAGTTGACAGCTGTTCAATAGGAATCAAATGTTTCCAAACAATGAAACATTAGCATTTTTACTGTAAAACTTTTCTCCAGGACTTTTGGGTGACAAACTATAGGCTCCCATAGGGAGATAGCACTACGGAATAATAGATTACTCCAACTCGCTATAATCCCTGCAATCCTCATTAGTCACTTAAAACTAATCTAACAAGGAGAAAAGTACAACCCATGCATTTCCGGTGGGTTATGCCATGTCCTTTACAGCTTCAGACAAATACATTTTTACAGTACATACAAAACAGGGATTTTTGTTTACTTACCGTAAAATCTCTCTCTGAGTCCATCTGGGGGATGCTGCGCCGTTACTTGTGGGTTAGAGGTGTGTGGTAGTGGAGTTTGGCACAGAATCTATCAAAAGCTGCATCCTCCCCCCTCTAACCCCTCCCATCTCCTTCCTGCTCAGCCATCACTCAGTTAACGTTTAGCCAAGCCAAAGGAGATAGACCCGAACAAAAAAACAACCAAATAAACCAGACAAAACTACGGGAGGGATCGCAGCGTCTCCCAGATGGACTCAGAGAAAGAGATTTTACGGTAAGTAAACAAAAATCCCTATTTCTCCGTCATCCATCTGGGGGACGCTGCGCCGTTACTTGTGGGATTTCCCAAAGCAAGCTAATGAGAGGAGGTAGACGTTGACGGCATAGCCGTCTGTAAAATACGACCAACAGAGGCGGTCTCCAAACCAAAAGTATGAAAACGGTAAAACTTTGTGAAAGTATAGATTGACGACCAGGTCGCCGCCCTGCACAGCTGCTCAATAGATGCACCACCGCGAACAGCCCAAGATGCTCCAACTGCTCTAGTCGAATGAGCCCTAATTGAGTCAGGAACCGAAACATTTGAGGACACGTAAGCCTGTCTAATGGCCGAAGTTACCCAACGGGCCACAGTGTTCTTGGAAGCCGGCCAACCTCGTTTGGGAGCATCAATCAATACCAACAAGGTATCCGTACAACGGAAAGACTCCGTGCGAGACAAATAAATACGTAAGGCCCGAACAACATCCAGGAGGGCCAAATGGGAATTCTCCCCCGGAGAAGACGGAGTAAAAGCTGGAAGGACAATGTCCTGATTTAAATGAAATGCTGAAACAACCTTTGGAAGGAAAGAAGGCTTAGTCTGCAGAACCACCTGGTTCTCATGAAACACTAACAAGGGTGGCCTGCAAGAAAGAACCGCCAACTCAGACACTCGTCTAGCGGAAGCAATAGCCAAAAGAAAAACAACTTTTTGTGTCAGATAACACAGTTCCACAGATTCCAAAAGCTCAAATGGAGATTTTTGAAGGGCCGTAAGGACCAAGTTTAAATCCCAGGGAGGAACCGGAGGAACAAAAGGTGGTTGAATTCAAAGTACTCCCTGAAGGAATGTTTGAACCTCTGGAATGATCGCTAGTTTCTTTTGAAAAAGAACAGAACGCTGAAACCTGACCCTTCAGTGAAGAAAGCCTCAGGCCCTTATCGAGACCCTCCTGAAGGAAGGAGAGCAGGCGAGGAAGTCTAAACAAATGCGGAGTCAAGCCCCGCTTTTCGCACCAAGCAATGTAAATACGCCATACCCTATGGTAAATGCCGGAAGTCACCGGCTTCCTAGCCCGAATCATCGTCTGTACAACAGAACGCGAAAGACCTTTTGCTTTTAAAATCTTGGATTCAAGAACCAAGCCGTCAAAGCCAGCCGACTTAAATCTGGGTGGCGACAAGGCCCTTGAAGAAGATCTGGTCGCAGGGGAAGACGAAAGTGGTCTCCGACGACCATGCTGCGCAGAAGAGTGTACCACTGTCGGCGCGGCCAATCTGGAGCCACCAGAATTATGGCGAGACCTTCTCGCCGAATGCGTTGAAGTAGACGTGGAAGCAGTGGAATCGGCGGGAACATGTAACCCAGTTGAAACTGCCACGGAGCTGTTAGAGCATCGATTAGAAATGCTTGAGGATCCCGAGTCCGCGAGCCGTAGTGAGGAAGTTTCTTGTTGAGTCGAGACGCCATTAGGTCTACGTCGGGCAGTCCCCAGCAGTCCACTAGAGAGAGAAACACTTCCTGGTGAAGTTCCCATTCTCCCGGATGAATCGTGTGACGACTCAAAAAATCTGCTTCCCAGTTCTCGACTCCTGGAATGTGAATTGCGGATATTACGGGAACCCAACGTTCCGCCCACGTGAGTATCTGAGCGACTTCTCTCATTGCGGACCAGCTGCGAGTTCCTCCCTGTTTGTTGATGTAAGCCGTGGCATTGTCGGACTGCACACGAACCGGATGACCCTGTACCATGGTTTGAATCTGAAGGAGTGCGTACCGGATCGCCCTCAATTCCAGAATGTTGATCTGTAATCTTGACTCCTGACTGGTCCAGCGCCCCTGGAAGTGATGAGTCTGGAACACTGCTCCCCAACCGCTGAGACTTGCGTCCGTGGTGACCATCAACCAAGACCAAACCGTGAACGGTGCTCCTTTTCTCAAATTGGGACTGTGAAGTCACCAGTGAAGCGACTGACGAGTCTTTTCCGACAAGCGGATCAACTGCAATTCGAGACGTGGATCCGGCCGAGCCCAACAGCTGAGAATCTGAGCCTGAAGAGGTCAGGCATGAAATCTGGCGTATGGAACTGCCTCAAAGGAGGACACCATCTTGCCCAACACCTGCATGCATCTGAGGACCGACACTACCGGTAAGTGTAACAGGGTCCGGATTCTGGACTGCAGATCCTGAATCTTGTCCGTAGGAAGAAACACCTTCTGGCTGTTGGTATCGAATAAAAGTCCCAGAAAATCCATTTTCTGGGAAGGAAGTAAAGACGACTTTGGAAAGTTGATTATCCACCCGAACGACTGCAGAGTTTCTGTCGTTAGACGCAGGTTCTGAGTGAGAATTTCCGCTGACGGGGCCTTGACCAACAGATCGTCCAAGTATGGAGTGATGTTGACCCCTTGACAACGGAGAACCGCGACGACATGACCCATTACCTTGGTAAAAACCCGAGGAGCCGTAGAAAGGCCAAAGGGAAGAGCCTGAAATTGAAAATGCCACGGGCCGATCGCAAATCTCAGAAGAGGCTGATGACCTATCCAAATCGGGATATGTAAGTAGGCTTCTTTTATGTCTATTGAAGCCAAATATTCCCCTGGCTCCATGGCGGCGATAATTGAACGAATGGATTCCATCTTGAATTTTTGGGTTGATACGGGTTGAGGGCTTTTAGATTCAGAATGGGTCGGAACGAACCATCCGGTTTGTCCACGAGAAAAAGACCCGAGTAAAAATCCCGACCCCTCTGAGGAGAGGGCACCGGAATGATTACTCCATTTTGTAAGAGGGTTGCTGTTGATCTGGAGGGATCGTCTGGGAGAGGTGTGACGAATAGCCGGAATGGGGCTGTCTCTTCGAGATCCAACATATATCCTCTGGATATGACCCCCATTGCCCACCGATCTGGTTTCGACAGGAGCCACACTTCCCTGAACTGAAGTAACCGAGCCCCAACCTTCATCGATCCCTCCGGAAGACCTGAAGCGTCATGCCTCAGGCTTGTCGGCAGGCTTACTGGCCGGTCTGCGAGTAGCTTGAGATCCTCTACCTCTGAATGCCCCTCTTCGTGGAAATCTGGAGAAGGCACGAAAGGACTGGAAACTACCTCTGCCCTGCGTACGAAAGGACCGAAACCTTGTAGGTTTCGGTTTGTGAGGAGCAGATGGAAGAAAGGGACTCTTTCCTCCAGTAGTATCCGAAATAATCTTCTTTAACTCCGACCCAAAAAGAAACTCCCCTTCAAAAGGAACTGCCGTCAAGGTCTGCTTTGAGTCCGAATCAGCATTCCAAACCCTAAGCCAAAGAGACCGTCTTGCTGATACTGTCAAGGCAGAAACCCGGGACTGTAGCGCAACAGAATCTAACAAGGCAACACCTACATAAGTAAGCGCCTCCGAAATCTGTTCTGCTAACTGAATGGCTTCCGACGGATCGTCCGACTGCATTCCAGATACGACCTGTGCTAGCCATTCATCCACGGCCTTAAGGACCCAGGCACCCGCCAGAACTGGACGGAGAGAGACACCTGATAAAGAAAACATAGATTTTAGTAATGCTTCTATTTTCCTATCGGTAGGGTCTTTTAATGTCACGGACTGTACCGAAGGAATAACCGTAGCTTTTGCCAAATGTGAAATAGAAGCGTCTACCTTTGGGGCTGTCTCCCAAAATTTTGTATCTTCCTCCGTAAAAGGGTATCGAAATTTTAATTTCTTAGGAGCCTGGAAACGAGAATCCGGTTTAAGCCAGGGTTCTTTTAAAATATCCGTAAAGTGAGAGTAAGAAGGGAAGGCAATAACCTGTCTCTTCTGTTGTTTGAAGAAGGGAGAGGAAGTCTCCGCCATTGCTGCATCCTGAATATTTAGAGTCTGACGAATGGCTTCTATTAGTAATCTAACACCTGAACTAGTAGATAGCTCCTCATCTTCCCAAGCCGAAACTTCTTCCCATTCAGGATCTACCTCCCCTTCCTCCAATGGTGATGTCAGAGAATCCAACTCCTCTCCCGGAAACGCTATAGCGGGTAACGGCTGTGGTCGTTTAGTAGCAGCGGAACTGCTGGCAGAATTAACAAACTTATTTAAAGAATGGGTTAAATCAGTAAGACACTTGCCCATATTTTGGGCCCACAGAGGCTCCACCTGAGTTTGAGCAGATTCAGCCTCCGACCTAGACTGACGCAAATCTGAAATGGCATCCACCATGTTCTTGACCCATGGGGGCATAGACTGATCTGTGGAACTTCCCTGCTGATCCGCCACTGATGCACCAGAGCACGAAGTACAGAGGGTACCTGGGTCAGCACTACCCTTAGCCAGCTTTGAGCCACACTGTGAACAGGAAAAATAAACTACTGAGGCCATTTTGCCCTTTGTAGTCTTGTCCGGTTTACTGGCCATTCTTTATTCTAATTATGTTTAATATATAAAAGCAGTAAACATGTACTATAAATCCCTAGACAAGTGACCTAGCAGTTATCTCTAGTGTCCCCAAGAAGACTAACTGCTATCTCCCACTAGGGCTATCCCACCATATACTTGCAGTTAGATGTGACTGTAATAAAAAAGAGAAGACTCCGATGCGGCGGGTGGCTGGCCGGCTGGGGGTGATGAGAAAAATACTACGTAAACAAGAGGAAGGAGAGTATACACTGCGCCCACAGATAACAGCAGTGAAGGTGTACAAGGAGATGTCACTTTTTCTCCACCAAAATACTAGAACAAAAACAAGAGTCCACCTTCCGCTGCGCTATCCTTAAGTCCTTAAATGTTGTTTCAATCACAATTATTCAAACAAAAGAAAACATTCTCAGATTCTAAAGTCCATGAAGGGGAATCCTCCACAATCTGGATAATTATAGGTGAATGGTGCGTAAGAATCTTCAATGAACAATACTTGACAGTAGTCTAATCTACACGTGTGAATGAAGAATTCTGTATGGGTACGCACCGTACTCACATGTACAATGTGCGTGCTGTATCCATAAAGATTTCTTTCTCCCCCGTGCAACTTGATCCTCTTCTCTTGTAGATTCCCCTCAAAAGCAAGGAGAAGAGAAGAAAAAGGGGCGGAAAACCCTAATAGTGTGATACGTTCAATGGAATAAATCAATATGCAGAACTGCCAAAAATGTTTCAAATCATATTCATAATTGGGAGCGTACCCAACTCACATGAGTAGAGACGTAACACTCCTATAAAGGTATCTTATATCAATTCAGGAAAAATGGGGGTGATGCGTACCCCAAACTCACGTTCTACAGGATTCCTGAAGGCACATCAGGGTTTCTTTAGAAGGTGATTTTCCTGCTTCTTCTCTGTTGCACTCTCCCCGGGGTCACCAGTTATATAGAACCCACAAAAGAAGGAAATTTTAGGGTAATGTGTCCATTTATTATTAAAAGCAATTTAAAACAAATAGTTTCTTCTTTAAACCATAATCCACCATGTAAACAAATGGGGAACACAACCAAATACTGGGAGGTAGTTGTGAAAAAAACAGACCTGGGGTGCGGTATATCCGGATTCCCACACTCCTGAGTACTGATCTCCTGGGTATTGGGGTGTGTCTCCTGAACCACCAACGCGTTTCGACTTAAAAAGTCACACCTTGATAAAGACTATTAGTTTTAAATTGCTTTTAATAATAAATGGACACATTACCCTAAAACTTCCTTCTTTGTGGGTTCTATATAACTGGTGACCCCGGGGAGAGTGCAACAGAGAAGAAGCAGAAAAATCACCTTCTAAAGAAACCCTGATGTGCCTTCAGGAATCCTGTAGAACGTGAGTTTGGGGTACGCATCACCCCCATTCTTCCTGAATTGATAAAAGATACCTTTATAGGAGTATTACGTCTCTACTCATGTGAGTTGGGTACGCTCCCAATTATGAATATGATTTGAAACATTTTTGGCAGTTCTGCATATTGATTTATTCCATTGAACGTATCACACTATTGGGGTTTTCCACCCCTTTTTCTTCTCTTCTCCTTGCTTTTGAGGGGAATCTACAAGAGAAGAGGATCAAGTTGCACGGGGGAGAAAGAAACCTTTATGGCTACAGCACGCACATTGTACATGTGAGTACGGTGCGTACCCAATACAGAATTCTTCATTCACACGTGTAGATTAGACTACTGTCAAGTATTGTTCATTGAAGATTCTTACGCACCATTCACCTATAATTATCCAGATTGTGGAGGATTCCCCTTCATGGACTTTAGAATCTGAGACTGTTTTCTTTTGTTTGAATAATTGTGATTGAAACAACATTTAAGGACTTAAGGATAGCGCAGCGGAAGGTGGACTCTTGTTTTTGTTCTGATGAGAAAAATAACAGAGGGGACAGCCCAATACTGTCAGTGACAGATTGTGGCTGTCCTGCCGTCCTGAAGTGGATAAAGGCCCCAGTGACCAAAGTGTGGTGGCCTCCAGCAGCAGCTCAGAATGGGATGCTAAACCCACTCCAGTAGTACCTGTCACCTGTAAACAGGGACTAGGTACACCTGAGAATAACTAAAAATAAAATAAAATAAATAAATCTAAGGAGAAAGAAAAACTGTCTGTCCTCCACAGGCACAAAATTAAAACTGAGCGATGGCTGAGCAGGAAGGAGATGGGAGGGGTTAGAGGGGGGAGGAGGCAGCTTTTGATAGATTCTGTGCCAAACTCCACTACCACACACCTCTAACCCACAAGTAACGGCGCAGCGTCCCCCAGATGGATGACAGAGAAAATCATGTTTTCTACTTCAACAGCTAGAGCAGCTATTTTCAACCGCTGTGCCGCGAGCGGTCTCTAGGTGTGCCCCCGCCCGCCAGGGAGATCCGCTGCCACTAGCCAGAGAGACCAGCCGGCCGCCCGCCACCCGCCGCAATCAATAGTCGGCTCGGGCTGCGCAGCCAGCGCTGTGCACTTCCGCGAGCGGCCTGTGACCTATTGTGACTCATAGGTCACGTAGGCCACGTCGCATTCCTTCCTGGAGTGCCCGCCCGCCCACTGGTCAGTGCTGCTAGTCAATCCGTGCTGCCTTCTCAGCGCTCATCACAGTTGCAGGTATATAGTATATTTAAAAACAAACAAACATGTATTTCTGTGTGGAATTACTGTAGGTGTTTGGATGCAAATACAATGTCAGGAAATACGGGGGGTGGGGTGCGCGAACAGGCAGTGAGTGGAATTAATGTGAGTGGAATTATTATGGGGGCAGGGAGTGGAATTATTATGGGGGCAGGGAGTGGAATTATTATGGGGGCAGGGAGTGGAATTATTATGGGGGCAGGGAGTGGAATTATTATGGGGGCAGGGAGTGGAATTATTATGGGGGCAGGGAGTGGAATTATTATGGGGGCAGGGAGTGGAATTATTATGGGGGCAGGGAGTGGAATTACTATGTGGAGCAGCATGTGAAATTACTGGGGGAGAAGTGTGTACCATTATTATAAAATTGATATGTTTTATCGACAAACGGGATGCTGGCTGTAAGTATACCGACAGCTGCTTCCCGTCTGTTGGAATCCCAGCAGTGAGTACCCTCGCGGGCTCGCTGCGCTCACCACACTTCAAGCCCGGTGGCTTGCTTAGCTCGCCACAGGTTATATTCCCACTCAGTTTATGGCGTGGACCCACCAACCCGAGTGGGAATACCCTGCAGAGGTCGGGATTCCACTTTTTCCACTTTTACTGGCTGTCGGTATTCCGGCATCGGTCTCCGGAACGCCAGAATACCGACAGCCGGTATTTTAACTGCATCCCATTATTATAAATCTGTGGGGGTGAAAGCATTTTTTTTTTGTATTACCGCAGGGCCCAATGTATTTGTATTACTTTGGGGGCCAATGTATTTGTGCTACTGTGGTGGCCAGTGTGTCTGTTTAATTACTATGGGGGCCAATGTTTTTCCCCCCCGTGGGGCACTGATGGTGTGCCTTGGCAATTTTAAAGTCTTGCCGGTGTGCCGCGAGTTGAAAAAGGTTGAAAATCACTGAGCTAGAGGATAGAGATGGTGGTTGTCCCAAATCCACCCTCAATGGGGACGGAGCTATAACTACAAAGGAAGAGTCACCAGGAGGATCTTATTATAAGCGGTGTCCTCTACCCCCCTTACTGGTAATTCACCAGAATATTGTTCACATAATGTATGCCCATTGAGGGCAATAACTTTGGAAGACACAGACTTAAAAGGATGCTCCCAAATGTTTGTGATTCTGTCATAAAGGAACGGGAGCGCACTATTTCCCCCTACTGCAGTACCATACACTCAACGCAGCAGTGCAGTGGGAGTCCCGTCGCTATCAAAGCCAGTGTAACCGGAAAGAGGAGGGGAGGGAGGCCAGCCGCTGTGCCTACAAGGAGGCTCACTCACCAGCCCAGAGCCTTAGGATGCGGCTGTATCGGGAGGAACAGTGCTTCAAGGGTTAAGTGCTGTTCTCCTGCACCTTGCTGCTGGTGTGTGGCCCGGACCCCACTTCTCTGGATAAGTGGCGAAGGGTTCCTGAGGCTAAGGGAACGAAGTCCCAAGAAAAATTTTAAATAAAAGGAAAATAATAAGAATTTACTTACCAATAATTCTATTTCTCGTAGTCCGTAGTGGATCCTGGGAACTCCGTAAGGTCACGTAGGCCACGTCGCATTCCTTCCTGGAGTGCCCGCCCGCCCACTGGTCAGTGCTGCTAGTCAATCCGTGCTGCCTTCTCAGCGCTCATCACAGTTGCAGGTATATAGTATATTTAAAAACAAACAAACATGTATTTCTGTGTGGAATTACTGTAGGTGTTTGGATGCAAATACAATGTCAGGAAATACGGGGGGTGGGGTGCGCGAACAGGCAGTGAGTGGAATTAATGTGAGTGGAATTATTATGGGGGCAGGGAGTGGAATTATTATGGGGGCAGGGAGTGGAATTATTATGGGGGCAGGGAGTGGAATTATTATGGGGGCAGGGAGTGGAATTATTATGGGGGCAGGGAGTGGAATTATTATGGGGGCAGGGAGTGGAATTATTATGGGGGCAGGGAGTGGAATTATTATGGGGGCAGGGAGTGGAATTATTATGGGGGCAGGGAGTGGAATTACTATGTGGAGCAGCATGTGAAATTACTGGGGGAGAAGTGTGTACCATTATTATAAAATTGATATGTTTTATCGACAAACGGGATGCTGGCTGTAAGTATACCGACAGCTGCTTCCCGTCTGTTGGAATCCCAGCAGTGAGTACCCTCGCGGGCTCGCTGCGCTCACCACACTTCAAGCCCGGTGGCTTGCTTAGCTCGCCACAGGTTATATTCCCACTCAGTTTATGGCGTGGACCCACCAACCCGAGTGGGAATACCCTGCAGAGGTCGGGATTCCACTTTTTCCACTTTTACTGGCTGTCGGTATTCCGGCGTCGGTCTCCGGAACGCCAGAATACCGACAGCCGGTATTTTAACTGCATCCCATTATTATAAATCTGTGGGGGTGAAAGCATTTTTTTTTTGTATTACCGCAGGGCCCAATGTATTTGTATTACTTTGGGGGCCAATGTATTTGTGCTACTGTGGTGGCCAGTGTGTCTGTTTAATTACTATGGGGGCCAATGTTTTTCCCCCCCGTGGGGCACTGATGGTGTGCCTTGGCAATTTTAAAGTCTTGCCGGTGTGCCGCGAGTTGAAAAAGGTTGAAAATCACTGAGCTAGAGGATAGAGATGGTGGTTGTCCCAAATCCACCCTCAATGGGGACGGAGCTATAACTACAAAGGAAGAGTCACCAGGAGGATCTTATTATAAGCGGTGTCCTCTACCCCCCTTACTGGTAATTCACCAGAATATTGTTCACATAATGTATGCCCATTGAGGGCAATAACTTTGGAAGACACAGACTTAAAAGGATGCTCCCAAATGTTTGTGATTCTGTCATAAAGGAACGGGAGCGCACTATTTCCCCCTACTGCAGTACCATACACTCAACGCAGCAGTGCAGTGGGAGTCCCGTCGCTATCAAAGCCAGTGTAACCGGAAAGAGGAGGGGAGGGAGGCCAGCCGCTGTGCCTACAAGGAGGCTCACTCACCAGCCCAGAGCCTTAGGATGCGGCTGTATCGGGAGGAACAGTGCTTCAAGGGTTAAGTGCTGTTCTCCTGCACCTTGCTGCTGGTGTGTGGCCCGGACCCCACTTCTCTGGATAAGTGGCGAAGGGTTCCTGAGGCTAAGGGAACGAAGTCCCAAGAAAAATTTTAAATAAAAGGAAAATAATAAGAATTTACTTACCAATAATTCTATTTCTCGTAGTCCGTAGTGGATCCTGGGAACTCCGTAAGGACCATGGGGAATAGCGGCTCCGCAGGAGACTGGGCACAAAAGAAAAGCTTTAGGACTACCTGGTGTGCACTGGCTCCTCCCCCTATGACCCTCCTCCAAGCCTCAGTTAGGATACGGTGCCCGGACGAGCGTACACAATAAGGAAGGATTTTGAATCCCGGGTAAGACTCATACCAGCCACACCAATCACACCGTACAACTTGTGATATGAACCCAGTTAACAGCATGATAACAGAGGAGCCTCTGGAAAGATGGCTCACAACAACAATAACCCGATTTGTTAACAATAACTATGTACAAGTATTGCAGATAATCCGCACTTGGGATGGGCGCCCATCCACTACGGACTACGAGAAATAGAATTATCGGTAAGTAAATTCTTATTTTCTCTGACGTCCTAGTGGATGCTGGGAACTCCGTAAGGACCATGGGGATTATACCAAAGCTCCCAAACGGGCGGGAGAGTGCGGATGACTCTGCAGCACCGAGTGAGAGAACTCCAGGTCCTCCTCAGCCAGAGTGTCAAATTTGTAAAATTTCACAAAAGTATTTGACCCTGACCAAGTAGCAGCTCGGCAAAGTTGTAAAGCCGAGACCCCTCGGGCAGCCGCCCAAGATGAGCCCACCTTCCTTGTGGAATGGGCTTTTACAGATTTTGGCTGTGGCAGGCCTGCCACAGAATGCGCAAACTGAATTGTACTACAAATCCAGCGAGCAATAGTCTGCTTAGAAGCAGGAGCACCCAGCTTGTTGGGTGCGTACAGGATAAATAGCGAGTCAGATTTTCTGACTCCAGCCGTCCTGGAAACATATATTTTCAGGGCCCTGACAACGTCCAGCAACTTGGAGTCCTCCAAGTCCTTAGTAGCCGCAGGTACCACAATAGGCTGGTTCAGATGAAACACTGAAACCACCTTTGGGAGAAATTGAGGACGAGTCCTCAATTCTGCCCTGTCCGTATGAAAAATCAGGTAAGGGCTTTTACAGGATAAAGCCGCCAATTCTGACACACGCCTGGCTGAAGCCAGGGCCAACAGCATGACCACTTTCCATGTGAGATATTTTAAGTCCACAGTGTTGAGTGGTTCAAACCAATGTGATTTTAGGAAACCCAAAACAACATTCAGATCCCAGGGTGCCACTGGAGGCACAAAAGGAGGCTGTATATGTAGCACTCCCTTAACAAACGTCTGGACTTCAGGCACTGAAGCCAGTTCTCTCTGAAAGAAAATCGACAGGGCCGAAATCTGGACCTTAATGGATCCTAATTTTAGGCCCATAGACACTCCTACTTGCAGGAAATGCAGGAATCGACCCAGTTGAAATTCCTCCGTCGGGGCCTTTTTGGCCTCGCACCACATTTCCGCCAGATGCGGTGATAATGCTTTGCGGTTACATCCTTTCTGGCTTTTATCAAAGTAGGGATGACTTCGTCTGGAATGCCTTTTTTCTTTAGGATCCGGCGTTCAACCGCCATGCCGTCAAACGCAGCCGCGGTAAGTCTTGGAACAGACAGGGTCCCTGCTGGAGCAGGTCCCTTCTCAGAGGTAGAGGCCACGGGTCCTCTGTGAGCATTTCTTGAAGTTCCGGGTACCAAGTCCTTCTTGGCCAACCCGGAGCCACGAGAATAGTTCTTACTCCTCCCCGCCGTATAATCCTCAGTACCTTGGGTATGAGAGGCAGAGGAGGGAACACATACACTGACTGGTACACCCACGGTGTTACCAGAGCGTCCACCGCTATTGCTTGAGGGTCCCTTGACCTGGCGCAATACCGGTCCAGTTTTTTGTTGAGGCAGGACGCCATCATGTCCACCTTTGGTTTTTCCCAACGGTTTACAATCATGTGGAAGACTTCTGGGTGAAGTCCCCACTCTCCCGGGTGGAGGTCGTGCCTGCTGAGGAAGTCTGCTTCCCAGTTGTCCACTCCCGGAATGAACACTGCTGACAGTGCTATCACATGATTTTCCGCCCAGCGAAGAATCCTTGCAGCTTCTGCCATTGCCCTCCTGCTTCTTGTGCCGCCCTGTCTGTTTACGTGGGCGACTGCCGTGATGTTGTCCGACTGGATCAGCACCGGCTGACCTTAAAGCAGAGGTCTTGCTTGGCTCAGAGCATTGTAAATGGCTCTTAACTCCAGGATATTTATGTGAAGTGATGTCTCCAGGCTTGACCACAAGCCCTGGAAGTTTCTTCCCTGTGTGACTGCTCCCCAGCCTCGCAGGCTGGCATCTGTGGTCACCAGGACCCAGTCCTGAATGCCGAATCTGCGGCCCTCTAGAAGATGAGCACTCTGCAACCACCACAGGAGAGACACCCTTGTCCTTGGGGACAGGGTTATCCGCCGATGCATCTGAAGATGCGATCCGGACCATTTGTCCAGCAGGTCCCACTGGAATGTTCTTGCGTGGAATCTGCCGAATGGGATTGCTTCGTAGGAAGCCACCATTTTTCCCAGGACCCTTGTGCATTGATGCACTGATACTTGGCCTGGTTTTAGGAGGTTTCTGACTAGCTCGGATAACTCTCTGGCTTTCTCTTCCGGGAGAAACACCTTTTTCTGGACTGTGTCCAGGATCATCCCTAGGAATAGAAGACGTGTCGTCGGGATCAGCTGCGATTTTGGGATATTGAGAATCCAACCGTGCTGCCGCAGCACTACTTGAGATAGTGCTACTCCGACTACCAACTGTTCCTCGGATCTTGCCCTTATCAGGAGATCGTCCAAGTAAGGGATAATTAAAACTCCTTTCCTTCGAAGGAGTATCATCATTTCGGCCATTACTTTGGTAAAGACCCGGGGCGCCGTGGACAATCCAAACGGCAGCGTCTGAAACTGATAGTGGCAGTTCTGTACCACAAACCTGAGGTACCCTTGGTGAGAAGGGTAAATTGGGACATGGAGGTAAGCATCCTTGATGTCCAGAGACACCATATAATCCCCTTCTTCCAGGTTCGCGATCACCGCTCTGAGTGACTCCATCTTGAATTTGAACCTCTGTATGTAAGTGTTCAAAGATTTTAGATTTAAAGTAGGTCTCACCGAGCCATCCGGCTTCGGTACCACAAACAGCGTGGAATAATACCCCTTTCCCTGTTGCAGGAGGGGTACCTTGATTATCACCTGCTGAGAATACAGCTTGTGAATGGCTTCCAATACCGCCTCCCTGTCGGAGGGAGACGTCGGTAAGGCAGACTTTAGGAAACGGCGGGGGGGGGGAGACGTCTCGAATTCCAATTTGTACCCCTGAGATACCACCTGAAGGATCCAGGGGTCCACTAGTGAGTGAGCCCACTGCGCGCTGAAATTCTTGAGACGGGCCCCCACCGTGCCTGAGTCCGCTTGTAGAGCCCCAGCGTCATGCTGAGGACTTGGCAGAAGCGGGAGAGGGCTTCTGTTCCTGGGAACTGGCTGTTTGCTGCAGCCTTTTTCCTCTCCCTCTGCCACGGGGCAGAAATGAGGAGCCTTTTGCCCGCTTGCCCTTATGGGGCCGAAAGGACTGCGCCTGATAATACGGCGTCTTCTTATGTTGAGAGGCTACCTGGGGTAAAAATTTGGATTTCCCAGCAGTTGCCGTGGACACTAGGTCCGATAGAACTACCCCAAATAACTCCTCCCCTTTATAAGGCAATACTTCCATATGCCTTTTGGAATCAGCATCACCTGACCACTGCCGCGTCCATAACCCTCTTCTGGCAGATATGGACAGCGCACTTACTCTTGATGCCAGTCGGCAAATATCCCTCTGTGCATCACGCATATATAAAAATGCATCTTTTAAATGCTCTATAGTCAGTAATATACTGTCCCTATCCAGGGTATCAATATTTTCAGTCAGGGAATCCGACCAAGCCACCCCAGCACTGCACATCCAGGCTGAGGCGATTGCTGGTCGCAGTATAACACCCGTGTGAGTGTATATACATTTTCGGATATTCTCCTGCTTTCTGTCAGCAGGTTCCTTAAGGGCGGCCGTATCAGGAGACGGTAGTGCCACCTGTTTAGACAAGCGTGTGAGCGCTTTATCCACCCTAGGGGGTGTTTCCCAACGTGCCCTATCCTCTGGCGGGAAGGGGTATGATGCCAATAACCTTTTAGGAATTATCAGTTTTTTATCGGGAGAAACCCACGCTTCATCACACACTTCATTTAATTCCTCAGATGCAGGAAAAACTACAGGTAGTTTTTTCTCACCAAACATAATACCCTTTTTAGTGGTACTTGTACTATCAGAAATGTGTAAAACATTTTTCATTGCCTCAATCATGTAACGTGTGGCCCTACTGGAAGTCACATTCGTCTCTTCATCGTCGACACTGGAGTCAGTATCCGTGTCGGCGTCTGTATCTGCCATCTGAGGTAGCGGGCGTTTTAGAGCCCCTGATGGTCTTTGAGACGCCTGGACAGGCACAAGCTGAGTAGCCGGCTGTCTCATGTCATCAACCGTCTTTTGTAAAGAGCTGACACTTTCACGTAATTCCTTCCATAAGCCCATCCACTCAGGTGTCGACTCCCTAGGGGGTGACATCTCCATTATAGGCAATTGCTCCGCCTCCACATCATTTTCCTCCTCATACATGTCGACACAGTCGTACCGACACACAGCACACACACAGGGAATGCTCTGATAGAGGACAGGACCCCACTAGCCCTTTGGGGAGACAGAGGGAGAGTATGCCAGCACACACCAGAGCGCTATATATATATATGTTGGGATAACACTATACAGAGTGTTTTTCCCCTTATAGCTGCTGTTTATATTATACTGCGCATAATTAGTGCCCCCCCTCTTGTTTTACCCTTTTCTGTAGTGCAGGACTGCAGGGGAGAGTCAGGGAGACGTCCTTCCAGCGGAGCTGTGAGGGAAAATGGCGCCAGTGTGCTGAGGAGATAGGCTCCGCCCCCTTCTCGGCGGACTTTTCTCCCGCTTTTTTCAGGAATCTGGCAGGGGTTAATATACATCCATATAGCCCTGGGGGTTATATGTGATGTATTTTAGCCAGCCAAGGTGTTCATATTGCTGCTCAGGGCGCCCCCCCCCCCAGCGCCCTGCACCCATCAGTGACCGGAGCGTGTGGTGTGCATGAGGAGCAATGGCGCACAGCTGCAGTGCTGTGCGCTACCTTGGTGAAGACTGATGTCTTCTGCCGCCGATTTTCCGGACTTCTTCTTGCTTCTGGCTCTGTAAGGGGGCCGGCGGCGCGGCTCTGGGACCGGACTCCGAGGCTGGGCCTGTGTTCGGTCCCTCTGGAGCTAATGGTGTCCAGTAGCCTAAGAAGCCCAAGCTGGCTGCAAGCAGGCAGGTTCGCTTCTTCTCCCCTTAGTCCCTCGATGCAGTGAGCCTGTTGCCAGCAGGTCTCACTGAAAATAAAAAACCTAAAACTAACTTTTCCTAAGAAGCTCAGGAGAGCCCCCTAGATTGCACCCAGCTCGGTCGGGCACAAAAATCTAACTGAGGCTTGGAGGAGGGTCATAGGGGGAGGAGCCAGTGCACACCAGGTAGTCCTAAAGCTTTTCTTTTGTGCCCAGTCTCCTGCGGAGCCGCTATTCCCCATGGTCCTTACGGAGTTCCCAGCATCCACTAGGACGTCAGAGAAAATATAATATAACTGAGCAGGAGCTCAGTCAGCAGTGACCTACTCCCTCGGCACAAATTCAAAACTGAGGGATGATAGGGGATAGAGGGGGAGGATCCTGTTTCACTTCTAAGATTATTTAAAGGGCCAGCTCCCTTTAAGCCACCATCACTCCCCCACGGTCTTGAAGTTGTGCCAGTGTCCCCTAGTGGCTGACAGAAAAATCCCCCTTTTCATCCATATTAAGGCAGTATGCTGTACCTTGAGTTGTACAGGGTGCTAGCGTTAGAGCAGGGCACTACTACCCTACAGACTTTTTTGGTCTCTGATCCCTTCCCATCTCTAACCCTTCAGTGGAAGGACATGAGTTTAAATTGGCCCATGTGATCTTAATTTGGTACTCGCAATAGAACCACTTTGGTCAGCTGAACTGAAATCTATCAGTTTTCAGCAAGGAAGATTTAGCAGCTTTGCCTTGTATACCTCCCTACCTCAAAGGATATGGCAGATCTTGGCACAAAGACTCCATTCAACTCTAAAGCTAGATTTTGTTTTCAGCTCAGTCAGGAAACAGCCTAGATTTTACGCAGGCTCAGTCATGTCATCAGAGGTTGTCAAACAACATCTCCTAGATGTGGTGAAAGCCTTGAAAATTGTTGTGGATCATGGTTACCATTGGTTAAGCCTAGGTTTCTGAAGGCTTCCTGGTTCCAGATCTAATCAAGGATCATTCTTTGAAATCAGTGATGGCATTGTGGGTGTAAAATTCCAGGTGGTCGCAGATAATAAAGTCATCGCCCCAACAACTTGTGCTGACTAATATGCACCGCATGTCAGTCCGAAAGCTGAGGCGGAAAAAGGAAGAGCTCCCAAATACTGAAGACGGCGGAAGCCTCGGGGAGGTGGCGGACATGCTAAATAGCTTACAGGCCACTGACCCCAGGTCAAAGCGGAGGAAGAGGACGTCTCCACACGTCTGGATTGGAAGACAAGATATGAGGAATAGGGACTGGGCATTCTGCCATGATCCATCTTGCAGAGAGGGCCCGATTGTCACTTCAAGCATTCACTGAAACCTCACCTTTTCAGACAAGCTTATAAAATTCTGGAGCCACACACATAACCTTCAATGACTCCCTATCTAATTACATCACTTTCACAACCTCCTGACCCATTAAAAACCTTTGCAACCTGGCTGGACCATTATGCAATAGCTAGCACGTATTTCTTATGTACCATTGCCTGTTTCCCTACAGATAGGAAGGCACTTCTCGCAAGCTTTCAACCTCAATGTCTGTCTGTTATTACCTAGTTTTGTTTTATTACTGTTGTTCCAATTGTAAAGCATAATATAATACGCAGCACTATATAAGAAACCGTTAATAGACATGGATTTCTAAGAATTTGCCATACGTGCTACCTGCTGTAAGTAGTGAGATATTATTTTCCTGAGTAAGGTGTGATGATGCTGCGAGAGCAGGTTCCAGAACTCAGGGGCAGATTTATTAAGCCTGGTGAAGTGATAAAGTCAAAGGTGATAAAGTACCAGCCAATCAGCTCGTAACTTCCATGTCACAGGCTGGATTTGAAAAAATAAGAATTTACTCACCGGTAATTCTATTTCTCGTAGTCCGTAGTGGATGCTGGGACTCCGTAAGGACCATGGGGAATAGCGGCTCCGCAGGAGACTGAGCACAACTAAAAGAAAGCTTTAGACTAACTGGTGTGCACTGGCTCCTCCCACTATGACCCTCCTCCAGACTTCAGTTCGGATACTGTGCCCAGAAGAGCTGACACAAGAAGGAAGGATTTTGAATCCCGGGTAAGACTCATACCAGCCACACCAATCACACCGTATAACTCGTGATACAATACCCAGTTAACAGTATGATAACAACTGAGCCTCTCAACAGATGGCTCAACAATAACCCTTTAGTTAGGCAATAACTATATACAAGTATTGCAGACAATCCGCACTTGGGATGGGCGCCCAGCATCCACTACGGACTACGAGAAATAGAATTACCGGTGAGTAAATTCTTATTTTCTCTAATGTCCTAAGTGGATGCTGGGACTCCGTAAGGACCATGGGGATTATACCAAAGCTCCCAAACGGGCGGGAGAGTGCGGATGACTCTGCAGCACCGAATGGGCAAACTCTAGGTCCTCCTCAGCCAGGGTGTCAAACTTGTAGAATTTAGCAAACGTGTTTAACCCCGACCAAGTAGCTGCTCGGCAAAGTTGTAGAGCTGAGAGCCCTCGGGCAGCCGCCCAAGAAGAGCCCACCTTCCTCGTGGAATGGGCTTTCACTGATTTAGGATGCGGCAGTCCAGCCGCAGAATGTGCAAGCTGAATCGTACTACAGATCCAGCGAGCAATAGTCTGCTTTGAAGAAGGTGCACCCAACTTGTTGGGCGCATACAGGATAAATAGCGAGTCAGTCTTTCTGACTCCCGCTGTCCTGGAAACATACATTTTCAGGGCCCTGACTACGTCCAACAACTTGGAAGCCTCCAAGTCTTTAGTAGCCGCAGGCACCACGATAGGTTGGTTCAGATGAAAGGCTGATACCACCTTAGGGAGAAATTGGGGACGAGTCCTCAATTCTGCCCTAACCATATGGAAAATCAGATAAGGGCTTTTACATGACAAAGCCGCCAATTCTGATACACGCCTGGCCGAAGCCAAGGCCAACAACATGACCACTTTCCACGTGAGATATTTCAATTCCACGGTTTTCAGTGGCTCAAACCAATGTGACTTTAGGAAATCCAACACCACGTTGAGATCCCAAGGTGCCACTGGAGGCACAAAAGGCGGCTGAATATGCAGCACTCCCTTAACAAAAGTTTGAACTTCAGGTAGAGAAGCCAGTTCTCTCTGGAAGAAAATCGATAGAGCTGAAATCTGGACCTTAATGGAACCCAATTTTAGGCCCATAGTCACCCCTGACTGTAGGAAGTGCAGGAAACGGCCCAGCTGAAATTCCTCCGTTGGGGCCTTCCTGGCCTCACACCACGCAACATATTTTCGCCATATGCGGTGATAATGGTTTGCGGGTACTTCTTTCCTAGCTTTAATCAGCGTAGGAATGACTGCCCCCGGAATGCCCTTTTCCTTCAGGATCCGGTGTTCAACCGCCATGCCGTCAAACGCAGCCGCGGTAAGTCTTGGAACAGACAGGGCCCCTGCTGCAGCAGGTCCTGTCTGAGCAGCAGAGGCCATGGGTCCTCTGACATCATTTCTTGCAGTTCCGGGTACCAAGCTCTTCTTGGCCAATCCGGAACAATGAGTATAGTTCTTACTCCTCTTCTCCTTATTATCCTCAGTACCTTTGGTATGAGAGGAAGAGGAGGGAACACAAACCGACTGGTACACCCACGGTGTCACTAGAGCGTCCACAGCTATCGCCTGCGGGTCTCTTGACCTGGCGCAATATCTTTCTAGCTTTTTGTTTAGGCGGGACGCCATCATGTCCACCTGTGGCCGTTCCCAACGGTTTACAATCAGTAGGAAGACTTCTGGATGAAGTCCCCACTCTCCCGGGTGGAGGTCGTGCCTGCTGAGGAAGTCTGCTTCCCAGTTGTCCACTCCCGGAATGAACACTGCTGACAGTGCTAACACGTGATTTTCCGCCCATCGGAGAATCCTTGTGGCTTCTGCCATCGCCGTCCTGCTTCTCGTGCCGCCCTGTCGGTTTACATGGGCGACTGCCGTGACGTTGTCTGACTGGATCAGTACCGGCTGATTTTGAAGCAGGGGTTTTGCCTGACTTAGGGCATTGTAAATGGCCCTCAGTTCCAGAATATTTATGTGTAGGGAAGTCTCCTGACTTGACCATAGTCCCTGGAAGTTTCTTCCCTATGTGACTGCCCCCCAGCCCCGAAGGCTGGCATCCGTGGTCACCAGGACCCAGTCCTGTATGCCGAATCTGCGGCCCTCTAGAAGATAAGCACTCTGCAGCCACCACAGCAGAGACACCCTGGCCCTCGGGGAGAGGGTTATCAGACGATGCGATCCTGACCACTTGTCCAACAGGTCCCACTGAAAGGTTCTCGCATGGAACCTGCCGAATGGAATTGCTTTGTAGGAAGCTACCATCTTTCCCAATATCCGCGTGCAGTGATGCACCGACACCTGTTTTGGTTTTAGGAGGCCTCTGACTAGAGATGACAGCTCCTTGGCCTTCTCCTCCGGGAGAAACACTTTTTTTTTTCTGTTACGTGTCCAGAACCATCCCCAAGAACAGTAGACGTGTCGTAGGGACCAGCTGTGACTTTGGAATATTTAGAATCCAGCCGTGCTGTTGTAGCACCTTCCCGAGATAGTGCTACCCCGACCAACAACTGCTCCCTGGACCTCGCCTTTATCAGGAGATCGTCCAAGTACGGGATAATTAAAACTCCCTTCTTTCGAAGGGAGTATCATCATTTCGGCCATTACCTTGGTAAATACCCTCGGAGCCGTGGATAGACCAAACGGCAACGTCTGGAAGTGGTAATGACAATCCTGTACCACAAATCTGAGGTACTCCTGGTGAGGATGGTAAATGGGGACATGCAGGTAAGCATCCTTGATGTCCAGTGATACCATGTAATCCCCCTCGTCCAGGCTTGCAATAACCGCCCTGAGCGATTCCATCTTGAACTTGAATTTTTTTATATATGTGTTCAAGGATTTCAAATTTAAAATGGGTCTCACCGAACCGTCCGGTTTCGGCACCACAAACATTGTTGAATAGTAACCCCGTCCTTGTTGAAGTAGGGGCACCTTTACTATCACCTGCTAGGAATACAGCTTGTGAATTGCCCCTAACACTGCCTCCCTGCCTGAGGGAGTTGTTGGCAAGGCAGATTTGAGGAAACGGCGGGGGGGGGGGGAAAGACGTCTCGAATTCCAGCTTGTACCCCTGAGATACTACTTGAAAGATCCAGGGATCCACCCGTGAGCGAGCCCACTGATCGCTGAAATTTCTGAGACGGGCCCCCACCGTACCTTGTGGAGCCCCAGCGTCATGCTGTGGACTTAGAGGAAGCGGGGGAGGACTTTTGCTCATGGGAACTGGCTGTATGCTGCAGCTTTTTCCCTCTACCTCTGCCTCTGGGCAGAAAGGACGCACCTTTAACCCGCTTGCCCTTATTGGGCCGAAAGGACTGTACCTGATAATACGGTGCTTTCTTTGGCTGTGAGGGAACATGGGGTAAAAATGTAGACTTCCCAGCTGTTGCTGTGGAAACGAGGTCCGAGAGACCATCCCCGAACAACTCCTCACCCTTATAAGGTAAAACTTCCATGTGCCTTTTAGAATCTGCATCTCCAGTCCACTGCCGAGTTCATAACCCTCTCCTGGCAGAAATGGACATTGCACTTATTTTGGATGCCAGCCGGCAAATATCCCTCTGTGCATCCCTCATGTATAAGAGTGCGTCTTTAATATGCTCTACGGTTAGCAATATAGTGTCCCTGTCTAGGGTATCAATATTTTCCGATAGGGAATCTGACCACGCAGCTGCAGCACTGCACATCCATGCTGACGCAATAGCTGGTCTCAGTATAACACCTGTGTGTGTATATATAGACTTCCAGGGCGGCCGTATCCGGAGACGGTAGTGCCACCTTCTTTGACAAGCGTGTGAGCGCTTTATCCACCCTAGGGGATGTTTCCCAACGTGACCTATCCTCTGGCGGGAAAGGGTACGCCATTAGTAACCTCTTAGAAATTACCATTTTCTTATCGGGGGAAGCCCACGCTTCTTCACACACTTCATTTAATTCCTCAGATGGAGGAAAAACAACTGGTAGTTTTCTCTCTCCAAACATAATACCCTTTTTTGTGGTACCTGGGGTAACATCAGAAATGTGCAACACATTTTTCATTGCCTCAATCACGTAACGTGTGGCCCTATTGTTAGTTACATTTGTCTCATCGTCGTCGACACTGGAGTCAGTATCCGTGTCGACATCTGTGTCTGCCATTTGAGGTAGCGGGCGTTTTAGAGCCCCTGATGGCTTTTGAGACGCCTGGGCAGGCACAGGCTGAGAAGCCGGCTGTCCCATATTTGGTATGTCGTCAAACCTTTTATGCAAGGAGTCGACACTGTCGCGTAATTCCTTCCACAGAACCATCCACTCAGGTGTCGACCCCGCAGGGGGTGACATCACATTTATCGGCATTTGCTCCGCCTCCACATAAGCCTCCTCATCAAACATGTCGACACAGCCGTACCGACACACCGCAAACACACAGGGAATGCTCTGACAGAGGACAGGACCCCACAAAGCCCTTTGGGGAGACAGAGAGAGAGTATGCCAGCACACACCAGAGCGCTATATAACACAAGGATCCCACTATAAATGAGTGTTTTTTCCCTTATAGCTGCTTATATTATATATATATATATATATATATATATATATATATATATATATATATATATACATATATACACTGCGCCTAAATTTAGTGCGCGCCCCCCCCCCCCCCCCCTCTCTTTTTTACCCTTATGTAGCTTGTCACAATGCAGGGGAGAGCCAGGGAGCGTCCTTCCAGCGGAGCGGGGAGGGAAAAATGGCGCCAGTGTGCTGAGGGAGATAGCCCCGCCCCTTTACCGGTGGACTTCTCCCGCTTTTTCTGGAATTCTGGCAGGGGTATATTTACACCTATATAGCCTTCCTGACTATATATGGTGTAGATTTGCCAGCCAAGGTGTCTTATATTGCCCTCAGGGCGCCCCCCCCCCCCCAGCGCCCTGCACCCATCAGTGACCGGAGTGTGAGGTGTGCATGAGGAGCAATGGCGCACAGCTGCAGTGCTGTGCGCTACCTTGTTGAAGACAGAAGTCTTCTGCTGCCGATTTTCCGGAACACTTCTTGCTTCTGGCTCTGTAAGGGGGCCGGCGGCGCGGCTCCGGGAACGAACACCAAGGTCGGGTCCTGCAATCGATCCCTCTGGAGCTAATGGTGTCCAGTAGCCTAAGAAGCCCAAACTACCACCAGTTAGGTAGGTTCGCTTCTTCTCCCCTTAGTCCCTCGCTGCAGTGAGTCTGTTGCCAGCAGATCTCACTGTAAAATAAAAAACCTAAAATATACTTTCTTTCTAGGAGCTCAGGAGAGCCCCTAGTGTGCATCCAGCTCAGCCGGGCACAAGATTCTAACTGAAGTCTGGAGGAGGGTCATAGTGGGAGGAGCCAGTGCACACCAGTTAGTCTAAAGCTTTCTTTTAGTTGTGCCCAGTCTCCTGCGGAGCCGCTATTCCCCATGGTCCTTACGGAGTCCCAGCATCCACTTAGGACGTTAGAGAAATGACAGTTAGGAGCTCATTGGATGGGGCTTTATCACCTTCCACTTTATCACTTCACCAGGCTTAATAAATCTGCCCTTCAGTCACCTGGCAACATGGAGTTTCCTTACTGTGATGGTTCACTGTAACCTGAAATACATTGGGGACTAAACCCCGGAGTCCCTCAGCACACCAAGCTGTACCTGTACCAAGACTTGAATAAGCTGCAAGCTGAAGAAAGTCTAAAAGGCGAAGCAAAAAATACACCTGAGCATGCAGATACCTGGAGATACACTGATTGCATTGAGCTGTAATACCAGTGCTACAGGTATTTGACGATTTGTGCTGGGCTAGATTGCGGCCATCCTGAAGGTCACAAAAAGGATCATGGCTAGTACCCGACTAGGAAATCAGTGATTTTTTCCAGTTGGGAAGGAAATTTTCCCTCTTGCGAGGGACCCAAACTTCAGGTTTCTAGAGGGTGCCTGAGTCAATGTGGTGACAGTGAAGGGAGAAGTAGTTCACTGGAAATAGAAAATTAAACCAAACACACTCCTCACATCACACTCCAGGAAGTCTCTGGAGTTGTCACATAAGAGTACAAAACAAAAAAAACAAACAAAAAAAACAGCAGATGACGTTTTAGGGAAGTGGGGTCTATCTAGTCCATTCTATGCCCCAAATCCTAAATAGGCGACGTCCCAAAAATAGTAATACAGGTTGAGTATCCCATATCCAAATATTCCGAAATACGGAATATTCCGAAATACAGACTTTTTTGAGAGTGAGATAGTGAAATCTTTGTTTTCTGTGGCTCAATGTACTCAAACTTTGTTTAATACACAAAGTTATTAAAAAAATAAGAATTTACTTACCGATAATTCTATTTCTCGTAGTCCGTAGTGGATGCTGGGAACTCCGTAAGGACCATGGGGAATAGCGGCTCCGCAGGAGTCTGGGCACATCTAAAGAAAGCTTTAGGATCACCTGGTGTGCACTGGCTCCTCCCCCTATGACCCTCCTCCAAGCCTCAGTTAGGATACTGTGCCCGGACGAGCGTACACAATAAGGAAGGATTTTGAATCCCGGGTAAGACTCATACCAGCCACACCAATCACACTGTACAACTTGTGATCTGAACCCAGTTAACAGCATGATAATAGAGGAGCCTCTAGAAAAGATGGCTCACTACAGCAATAACCCAAATTTTTTGGTAACAATAATTATGTACCAGTATTGCAGACAATCCGCACTTGGGATGGGCGCCCAGCATCCACTACGGACTACGAGAAATAGAATTATCGGTAAGTAAATTCTTATTTTCTCTGACGTCCTAGTGGATGCTGGGAACTCCGTAAGGACCATGGGGATTATACCAAAGCTCCCAAAACGGGCGGGAGAGTGCGGATGACTCTGCAGCACCCAATGAGAGAACTCCCGGTCCTCCTCAGCCAGGGTATCAAATTTGTAGAATTTTACAAACGTATTTGCTCCTGACCAAGTAACTGCTCGGCAAAGTTGTAAAGCCGAGACCCCTTGGCAGCTGCCCAAGATGAGCCCACCTTCCTTGTGGAGTGGGCATTTACAGATTTTTGGCTGTGGCAGGCCTGCCACAGAATGTGCAAGCTGAATTGTACTACAAATCCAACGAGCAATAGTCTGCTTAGAAGCAGGAGCACCCAGCTAGTTGGGTGCATACAGGATAAACAGCAAGTCAGATTTCCTGACTCCAGCCGTCCTGGAAACATATATTTTCCGGGTCCTGACAACGTCTAGCAACTTGGAGTCCTCCAAGTCCCTAGTAGCCGCAGGCACCACAATAGGTTTGGTTCAGGTGAACGCTGAAACCACCTTAGGGAGAAACTGAGGACGAGTCCTCAATTCCGCCCTGTCCGAATGGAAACTCAGATAAGGGCTTTTACAGGATAAAGCCACCAATTCTGACACGCGCCTGGCCCAGGCCATAGCCAACAGCATGACCACTTTTTCTGTGAGATATTTTAACTCCACAGATTTAAGTGGGTCAAACCAATGTGACTTTTGGAACCCAAAAACCACCTTGAGATCCCAAAGTGCCACTGAAGGCACAAAAGGAGTCTGTATATGCAGTACCCCTTTAACAAACGTCTGAACTTCAGGGACTGAAGCTAGTTCTTTTTTGGAAGAAAATCGACAGAGCCGAAATTTGAACCTTAATGGACCCCAATTTCAGGCCCATAGATACTCCTGTTTGCAGGAAATGTAGGAATCGACCCAGTTGAATTTCCTCCGTCGAGCCTTACTGGCCTCGCACCACGCAACATATTTTCGCCAAATGCGGTGATAATGTTTTTCGGTTACATCCTTCCCGGCCTTGATCAGGATAGGGATGACTTCATCCGGAATGCCTTTTTTCTTCAGGATCCGGCGTTCAACCGCCATGCCGTCAACGCAGCCGCGGCAAGTCTTGGAACAGACAAGGTCCCCGCTGAAGCAGGTCCCTTCTTAGAGGTAGAGGCCACGGATCCTCCGTGAGCATCTCTTGAAGTTCCGGTTACCAAGTCCTTCTTGGCCAATCCGGAGCCACTAATATAGTGCTTACTCCTCTCCATCTTATCAATCTCAGTACCTTGGGTATGAGAGGCAGAGGAGGGAACCCATACACTGATTGGTACACCCACGGTGTTACCAGAGCATCTACAGCTATTGCCTGAGTGTCCCTTGACCTGGCGCAATACCTGTCGAGTTTTTCCAAACGGTTTATAATCATGTGGAAGACTTCTGGGTGAAGTCCCTACTCTCCCGGGTGGAGGTCGTGCTGAGGAAATCTGCTTCCCAGTTGTCCACTCCCGGAATGAAAACTGCTGACAGTGCTATCACATGGTTTTTCGCCCAGCGAAGAATCCTTGCAGCTTCTGCCATTGCCCTCCTGCTTCTTGTGGCACCCTGTCTGTTTACGTGGGTGACTGCCGTAATGTTGTCCGACTGGAACAACACCGGCTGACCTTGAAGCAGAGGTCTTGCTAAGCTTAGAGCATTGTAAATGGCCCTTAGCTTCAGGATATTTATGTGAAGTGATGTCTCCAGGCTTGACCATAAGCCCTGGATATTCCTTCCCTGTGTGACTGCTCCCCAGCCTCGCAGGCTGGCATCCGTGGTCACCAGGATCCAGTCCTGAATGCCGAATCTGCGGCCCTCTAGAAGATGAGCACTCTGCAACCACCACAGGAGGGATACCCTTGTCCCTGGTGACAGGGTTATCCGCTGATGCATCTGAAGATGCGACCCGGACCATTTGTCCAGTAGGTTCCACTGGAAAGTCTTGCGTGGAATCTGCCGAATGGGATTGCTTCGTAGGAAGCCACCATTTTTACCCAGAACCCTTGTGCATTGATGCACTGAGACTTGGTTTGGTTTTAGGAGGTTCCTGACTAGCTCGGATAACTCCCTGGCTTTATCCTCCGGGAGAAACACCTTCTTTCTGGACTGTGTCCAGGATCATCCCTAGGAACAGAAGACAAGTCGTCGGAACCAGCTGCGAATCTGGAATATTGAGAATCCAATCGTGCTGCCGCAACACTACCTGAGATAGTGCTACACCGATCTCCAACTGTTCCCTGGATCTTACCCTTATCAGGGAATCGTCCAAGTAAAGGATAACTAAAAATTACCTTCCTTTGAAGGAATATCATCATTTCGGTCATTACTTCAGTAAAGACCCGGGGTGCCGTGGACCCTCCCTACGGCAGCGTCTGAACTGATAGTGACAGTTCTGTACCATAACCTGAGATACCCTTGGTGAGAAGGGTAAATTTTGACATGAAGGTAAGCATCCTTGATGTCCCGAGACATCATGTAGTCCCCTTCTTCCAGGTTTGCAATCACTGCTCTGAGTGACTCAATTTTGAATTTGAACCTCTGTATGTAAGTGTTCAAAGATTTTAGATTTTAAAATCGGTCTCACCGAGCCGTCTGGCTTCGGTACCACAATAGTGTGGAATAATACCCCGTTCCCTGTTGCAGGAGGGGTACCTTAATTATCACCTGCTGAGAATACAGCTTGTGAATGGCTTCCAAAACTGCCTCCCTGTCAGCGGGAGACGTCGGTAAAACAGACTTTTTGGAAACGGCGAGGGGAATACGTCTCGAATTCCAATTTTGAGATAACACCTGAAGGATCCCGGGGTCTACTTGCGAGTGAGCCCACTGCGCACTGAAATTCACTGAGAACGGGCCCCCACCGTGCCTGAACTTGTAAAGCCCTAGCGTCATACTGAGGGCTTGGCAGAGGCGGAAAAGGGTTTCTGTTCCTGGGAACTGGCTGATCTCTGCAGCCATTTTCCTCTCCCTCTGTCACGAGCAGAAAAGAGGAACCCTTTTGTCCGCTTGCCAACCAGGACTGCGCCTGATAATACGGCGTCTTATTTTGAGAAGCGACCTAGGGTACATCCCCTTTTTTTAAGGCAATACTTCCAAATGCCGTTTGGAATCCCTGACCACTTTACTGGTAGAATACAACGCACTTATACTTGATGCCAGTCGGCAAATATTCCGCTGTGCATCATGCATATATAGAAATGCATCTTTTAATTGCTCTATAGTCAATAATATACTGTCCTTATCTAGGATATCAATATTTCCAGTCAGGGAATCCGACCACGCCAACCCAGCACTGCACATCCAGGCTGAGGCGATTGCTGGTCGCAGTATAACACTAGTATGTGTGTAAATACATTTTAGGATACCCTCCTGCTTTTTATCAGCAGGATCCTTAAGGGCGGCCATCTCAAGAGAGGGTAGAGCGCTTGTTCTTACAAGCGTGTGAGCGCCTTATCCCCTGTAGGGGGTGTTTCCCAACGCACCCTAACCTCTGGCGGGAAAAGGTATACTGCCAATAACTTTTTAGAATTATCAATTGTTATCGGGGGGAAACCCACGCATCATCACACACCTCATTTTATTTTTCAGATTTAGGAAAACTACAGGAAGTTTTTCCTCACCAAACATAATACCCCTTTTTTTGGTGGTATTCATATTATCAGAAAAGTGTAAACATTTTCCATTGCATCAATCATGCAATGAGTGGCCCTATTGGAAATCACGGTTGTCTCTTCACCGTCGACACAGGAGTCAGTATCCGTGTCGGCGTCTGTATCTGAGGTAACGGGCGCTTTAGAGCCCCTGTATGAGACGTCTGGACATGCACAAGCTGAGTAGCCGGCTGTCTCATGTCAACCACTGTCTTTTATACAAAGCTGACACTGTCACGCAATTTCAACAGTACATCCACTCAGGTGTCGACCCCCTAGGGGGTGACAACACTATTACAGACACTCTACTCCGTCTCCACATCATTTTTCTCCTCATACATGTCGACACAAACGTACCGACACACAGCACACACACAGGGAATGCTCTGATAGAGGACAGGACCCACTAGCCCTTTGGGGAGACAGAGGGAGAGTTTGCCAGCACACACCAGAGCGCTATATATATATATAGGGATAACCTTATATAAGTGTTTTTCCCTTTATAGCTGCTGTATTGTTTATACTGCGCCTAATTTGTGCCCCCCTCTCTTTTTTAACCCCTTTCTGTAGTGTAGTGACTGCAGGGGAGAGCCAGGGAGCTTCCCTCCAACTGAGCTGTGAGGGAAAATGGCGCCAGTGTGCTGAGGAGATAAGGACGCCGAGAAAGGGGCGGAGCCTATCATCCGTTTTTCTGTATGTTTTGGCAGGGGTTAAATGCATCCATATAGCCCAGGAGTTATATGTGATGCATTTATTTTAGCCATATAAGGTTTTTATCGATTTATTGCGTCTCAGGGCGCTGCCCCCCCAGCGCCCTGCACCCTCAGTGACCGGAGTGTGAAGTGTGCTGAGAGCAATGGCGCACAGCTGCGGTGCTGTGCGCTACCTTATCTGAAGACAGGATCGTCTTCTGCCGCCGATTTCACCGGACCTCTTCGCTCTTCTGGCTCTGTAAGGGGGCCGGCGGCGCGGCTCCGGGACCCATCCAGGCTGAACCTGTGATCGTCCCTCTGGAGCTAATGTCCAGTAGCCTAAGAAACCCGATCCACTCTGCACGCAGGTGAGTCCGTTTCTTCTCCCCTTAGTCCCACGATGCAGTGAGCCTGTTGCCAGCAGGTCTCACTGAAAATAATAAACCTAAACTAAAACTTTCACAAAGAGCTCAGGAGAGCCCCTAGTGTGCACCCTTCTCGTCGGGCACAGAAATCTAACTGAGGCTTGGAGGAGGGTCATAGGGGGAGGAGCCAGTGCACACCAGGTGATCCTAAAGCTTTCTTTAGATGTGCCCAGACTCCTGCGGAGCCGCTATTCCCCATGGTCCTTACGGTGTTCCCAGCATCCACTAGGACGTCAGAGAAATAAGAATTTACTCACCGGTAATTCTATTTCTGGAAGTCCGTAGTGGATGCTGGGTACTCCGTAAGGACCATGGGGAATAGACGGGCTCCGCAGGAGACTGGGCACTCTTTACAGAAAGATTAGGTACTACATCTGGTGTGCACTGGCTCCTCCCTCTATGCCCCTCCTCCAGACCTCAGTTAGGGAAACTGTGCCCGGAAGAGCTGACATTACTAGGAAAGGATTTGGAATCCAGGGTAAGACTCATACCAGCCACACCAATCACACCGTACAACTTGTGATAACTATACCCAGTTAACAGTATGAACAATAGCTGAGCCTCATTCAACAGATGGCTCAGAACAATAACCCTATAGTTAAGCAATAACTATATACAAGTATTGCAGAAGTCCGCACTTGGGACGGGCTCCCAGCATCCACTACGGACTACGAGAAATAGAATTACCGGTGAGTAAATTCTTATTTTCTCTGACGTCCTAGTGGATGCCGGGAACTCCGTAAGGACCATGGGGATTATACCAAAGCTCCCAAACGGGCGGGAGAGTGCGGATGACTCTGCAGCACCGAATGAGCAAACTCAAGGTCCTCCTCAGCCAGGGTATCAAACTTGTAGAATTTTGCAAACGTGTTTGACCCCGACCAGGTAGCAGCTCGGCAAAGTTGTAAAGCCGAGACCCCTCGGGCAGCCGCCCAAGAAGAGCCCACCTTCCTCGTGGAATGGGCTTTCACTGATTTAGGATGCGGCAGTCCAGCCGCAGAATGTGCAATTTGAATCGTGCTACAGATCCAGCGAGCAATAGTCTGCTTTAGAAGCAGGAGCACCCCCAGCTTGTTGGGTGCTTGCAGGATAAACAGCGAGTCAGTTTTTCTGACTCTAGCCGTCCTGGAAACATAGATTTTCAGGGCCCGGACTACGTCTAGCAACTTGGAATCCTCCAAGTCCCGAGTAGCCATAGGCACCACAATAGGTTGGTTCAAATGAAACGCTGATACCACCTTAGGGAGAAATTGGGTACGAGTCCTCAATTCTGCCCTATCCATATGGAAGATCAGATACGGGCTTTTACATGACAAAGCCGCCAATTCTGACACGCCTAGCTGAAGCCAAGGCCAAAAGCATGACCACTTTCCACGTGAGATACTTCAACTCCACGGTCTGAAGTGGCTCAAAACAATGTGATTTTAGGAAATCCAACACTACGTTGAGATCCCAAGGTGCCACTGGAGGCACAAAAAGGGGCTGAATATGCAGCACTCCCTTAACAACGTCTGAACTTCAGGCAGCGTCTTTCCTAGCCTTTAACAGCGTAGGAATCACTTCATCTGGAACGCCCTTTTCCGTTAGGATCCGGCGTTCAACCGCCAAGCCTTCAAACGCAGCCGCGGTAAGTCTTGGAACAGACAGGGCCCCTGCAGTAACAGGTTCTGTCTGAGAGACAGAGGCCATGGGTCCTCCGAGATCATTTCTTGCAGTTCTGGGTACCAAGTTCTTCTTGGCCAATCCGGAACTACGAGTATAGTTCTTACTCCTTTCTTACTTACTATCCTCCGTACCTTGGGTATGAGAGGAAGAGGAGGGAACACATAAACCGACTAGTACACCCACGGTGTCACTAGTGCGTCCACAGCTATCGCCTGAGGGTCTATTGACCTGGCGCAATACTTTTTTAGCTTTGTTGAGGCGGGACGCCATCATGTCCACCTGTGGCCGTTCCCAACGGTCTACAATCTGCGTGAAGACTTCTGGATGAAGTCCCCACTCTCCCGGGTGGAAGTCGTGCCTGCTGAGGAAGTCTGCTTCCTAGTTTTCCACACCCGGAATGAACAATGCTGACAGTGTTAGCACGTGATTCTCCGCCCATCGGAGAATCCTTGTGGCTTCTGCCATCGCCATCCTGCTTCTTGTGCCGCCTTGTCGGTTTACATGGGCGACAGCCGTGATGTTGTCTGACTGAATCAGCACCGGCTGGTTTTGAAGCAGGGGTTCTGCTTGACTTAGGGCATTGTAAATGGCCCTTAGGTCCAGAATATTTATGTGTAGGGAAGTCTCCTGACTCGACCATTGTCCTTGGAAGTTTCTTCCCTGAGTGACTGCTCCCCAACCTCGGAGGCTTGCATCCGTGGTCACCAGGACCCAGTCATGAATGCCGAATCTGCGGCCTTCGAGAAGATGAGCACTCTGCAGCCACCACAGCAGAGATACCCTGGCCCTCGGGGACAGGGTGATCAGCCGATGCATCTGAAGATGCGATCCTCACTTGTCTAACAGGTCCCACTGAAAGTTCCTTGCATGGAACCTGCCGAATGGAATTGCTTCGTACGAAGCTACCATCTTTCCCAGGACTCGCGTGCACTGATGCACCGACACCTGTTCTGGTTTCAGGAGGTCTCTGACCAGAGATGACAACTCCTTGGCCTTCTCCTCGGGGAGAAACACCTTCTTCTGTTCTGTGTCCAGAAACATGCCCCATATCAGCAGACGCGTCGTAGGAACCAGCTGCGACCTTGGGATATTCAGAATCCAGCCGTGCTGTTGTAGCACTTCCTGAGATAGTGCTACTCCGATCAACAACTGCTCCTTGGACCTCGCCTTTATAAGGAGATCGTCCAAGTACGGGATAATTATAACTCCCTTCTTTCGAAGGTGTATCATCATTTCGGCCATTACCTTGGTACACACCCTCGGTGCCGTGGACAGACCAAACGGCAACGTCTGGAATTGGTAATGGCAGTTCTGTACCACAACCTTGAGGTACTCCTGGTGAGATGGGTAAATGGGGACATTTAGGTAAGCCTCCATGATGTCCAGTGACACCATAAAATCCCCCTCTTCCAGGCTTGCAATAACCGCCCTGAGCGATTCTATTTTGAACTTGAACTTCCTTATATAAGTGTTCAAGGATTTCAAATTTAGAATGGGTCTCACCGAACAGTCTGGTTTCGGTAACACAAACATTGTGGAATAGTAACCTCGTCCCTGTGGAAGGAGAGGAACTTTGATTATCACCTGCTGGAGGTACAGCTTGTGAATTGCCGCCAGTACTACCTCCCTTTCCTTGGGAGTAGCAGGCAAGGCTGATTTGAGGTAACGGCGAGGGGGAGACGTCTCGAACTCCAGCTTGTATCCCTGAGATACCTGTAGAACCCAGAGATCCACCCGTGAGCGAACCCACTGGTCGCTGAAATTCCGGAGACGGGCCCCCACCGCACCTGGCTCCACCTGTGGAGCCCCAGCGTCATGCGGTGGATTTAGTGGAAGCAGGGGAGGATATTTGTTCCTGGGAACTGGCTGTCTGGTGCAGCTTTTTCCCTCTACCCCTGCCTCTGGGCAGAAAGGACGCGCCTCTGACTCGCTTGCCTTTCTGAGGCCGAAAGGACTGTACTTGATAATACGGTGCTTTCTTAGGCTGTGAGGGAACCTGAGGTAAAAAAGTCGACTTCCCAGCTGTTGCTGTGGACACGAGGTCCGAGAGACCGTCCCCAAACAGTTCCTCACCCTTATAAGGCAAAACTTCCATGTGCCTTTTAGAATCAGCATCACTTGTCCACTGCAGAGTCCATAATACTCTCCTGGCAGAAATGGACATTGCATTAATTCTAGATGCCAGCCGGCAAATGTCCCTCTGTGCATCTCATATATATAAGACTACGTCTTTAATATGCTCTATAGCTAGCAAAATAGTATCTCTGTCAAGGGAATCAATGTTATCTGACAGGGAATCAGACCACGCTGCTGCAGCACTACACATCCATGCTGAAGCAATAGCAGGTCTCAGTATAGTACCTGAGTGTGTATACACAGACTTCAGGATAGCCTCCTGCTTTCTATCTGCAGGCTCCTTTAAGGCGGCCGTATCCTGAGACGGCAGTGCCACCTTTTTTGATAAGCGTGTGAGCGCCTTGTCCACCCTAGGGGATGTCTCCCAGCGTAAACTATCCGTTGGCGGGAAAGAGTACGCCATTAGTAACCGCTTAGAAATCACTAGTTTCTTATCTGGGGAACACCACGCTTCTTCACACAATTCATTTAACTCATCAGATGGGGGAAAAGACACAGGCTGCTTTTTCTCCCCAAACATAATACCCTTTTTTTGTGGTAACCGGGTTAATGTCAGAAATGTGCAACACATTTTTCATTGCCGTAATCATACATCGGATGGCCCTTGTGGATTGTACATTTGTCTCATCCTCGTCGACACTGGAGTCAGACTCCGTGTCGACATCTGTGTCTGCCATCTGAGGTAGCGGGCGTTTTTGAGCCCCTGAGATGTTTGGGCAGGCGCGGGCTGAGATGCCGGCTGTCCCAAAGCTGTTACGTCATCGAACCTTTTATGCAAGGAGTTGACACTGTCTGTTAATACCTTCCACATATCCATCCACTCTGGTGTCGGCCCTGCAGGGGGCGACATCACACTTATCAGCTCCTGCTCCGCCTCCACGTAAGCGTCCTCATCAAACATGTCGACACAGCCGTACCGACACACCACACACACAGGGAATGCTCTGACTGAGGACAGGACCCCACAAAGTCCTTTGGGGAGACAGAGAGAGAGTATGCCAGCACACACCACAGCGCTATATAACCAGGGATTTACACTAAAGTGAGTGATTTTTCCCTATAGCAGCTTATTATACACAGTTTGCGCCTAAATTTAGTGCCCCCCCTCTCTTTTTTACCCTTGAAGCCTGGAAACTGCAGGGGAGAGCCTGCGGAGCGTCCTTCCAGCGGAGCTGTGAAGAGAAAATGGCGCCCGTGTGCTGAGGAAGATAGCCCCGCCCCTTTCTCGGCGGACTTCTCCCGCTTTTTTATATGCTTTATGGCGGGGGATTATGCACATATACAGTATATTAGCTGTATTATGTGCTATTTAGCCATGTAAGGTACTCTAATTGCTGCCCAGGCCCCCCCCCCCCAGCGCCCTGCACCCATCAGTGACCGGAGTGTGTGGTGTGCAGAGGGAGCAATGGCGCACAGCTGCAGTGCTGTGCGCTACCTTAATGAAGACCGGAGTCTTCAGCCGCCGATTTTCAACTTCTCTTCGATTCTTCTGGCTCTGCAAGGGGGACGGCGGCGCGGCTACAGGACCGGACGACCGAGGACTGGGCCTGTGTTCGATCCCTCTGGAGCTAATGGTGTCCAGTAGCCTAAGAAGCCCAAGCTAGCTGCAAGCAGGTAGGTTCGCTTCTCTCCCCTCAGTCCCACGTAGCAGTGAGTCTGTTGCCAGCAGATCTCACTGAAAATAAAAAACCTAACAAATACTTTCTTTCTAGGAAGCTCAGGAGAGCCCCTAGAGTGCATCCAGCTCTGGCTGGGCACAGATTCTAACTGGGGTCTGGAGGAGGGGCATAGAGGGAGGAGCCAGTGCACACCAGATGTAGTACCTAATCTTTCTTTAAAGAGTGCCCAGTCTCCTGCGGAGCCCGTCTATTCCCCATGGTCCTTACGGAGTACCCAGCATCCACTAGGACGTCAGAGAAATATTGTATTAAATGACCTTCAGGCTGTGTGTATAAGGTGTATATGAAACATAAATGTATTCTGTGCTTAGACTTGGGTCCCATCGCCATATCTCATTATGGTATGCAATTATTCCAAAATACGGAAAAATCCGATATCCAAAATACCTCTGGTCCCAAGCATTTTGGATAAGGGATACTCAACCTGTACTATGATAGTGATGAGAAAGATTTTTATCAACCCCCTTCCTACAAAAAAAGTTATAAGCAATGACTATGCAAACCGAACAATCATCAAACAAGTCTGACACAAGAACACAGTTACCTCAATTGCATGGACAAAATCTTTAAATATCCTCCTGCGCTCAGACTCCAGTGTGATATCTTCAAATGCTGGCTCCTTAAGGAACCTCTCCCGAACCTTAAGAGAAAACAAACACATTATGGGGGAAATTCAATTGTCCGTGATAACACGGTCATTTATCACGGATTAACTTTTTGCACATATTGCTTGAAAAAAACGCATTTCCCGTTTATCAAACAGTGCAATTAGAAATTTGCAAATACCACATTCACATGATAATTAGTGCTGGGGCTACTGGCGTTAAGTGTAGGTGAAAATGGGGAAATATGCCTGTACCCCCAAAAAATAAGATTTTAAACATACCGGTAAATCTATTTCTCCTAGTCCGTAGAGGATGCTGGGGACTCCGTAAGGACCATGGGGTATAGAAGGGCTCCGCAGGAGATAGGGCACCTAAAAAGAACTTTGACTATGGGTGTGCACTGGCTCCTCCCTCTATGCCCCTCCTCCAAGGGCAAGATTCATACCAGCCCACACCAATCATACCATGTAACTTGGAACATACATAACCAGTTAACAGTATGAACAAACGACAGTAACGGTCCAAGACCGATGTCAACTGTAACATAACCCTTATGTAAGCAACAGCTATATACAAGTCTTGCAGAGTTTCCGCACTGGGACGGGCGCCCAGCATCCTCTACGGACTAGGAGAAATAGATTTACCGGTAGGTTTAAAATCTTATTTTCTCTTACGTCCTATAGGATGCTGGGGACTCCGTAAGGACCATGGGGTTTATACCAAAGCATCCAATCGGGCGGGAGAGTGCGTATGACTCTGCAGCACCGACTGAGCAAACGCTAGGTCCTCATCAGCCAGGGTATCAATCTTGTAGAATTTAGCAAAAGTGTTTGACCCCGACCAAGTCGCCGCTCGGCAAAGTTGTAATGCCGAGACGCCTCGGGCAGCCGCCCAAGAAGAGCCCACCTTCCTAGTGGAATGGGCCTTAACCGAATTTGGTACCGGCAATCCAGCCGTAGAGTGAGCCTGCTGAATCGTATTACAGATCCAGCGAGCAATAGTCTTCTTCGAAGCAGGTGCGCCAATCTTATTGGCTGCATACAGGACAAACAGAGCCTCTGTTTTCCTAATTCTAGCCGTCCTGGCTACATAAATTTTTAAGGCCCTGACTACGTCCAGGGATCTGGAATCCTCCAGGTCACTTGTAGCCACAGGCACCACAATAGGTTGATTCATATGGAACGAAGAAACCACTTTAGGCAAAAATTGCGGACGTGTCCTCAATTCAGCTCGATCCACATGAAAAATCAAGTAGGGGCTCTTGTGTGACAAAGCCGCCAATTCTGACACTCGCCTTGCTGATGCTAAGGCCAACAACATGACCACCTTCCAGGTAAGAAATTTCAACTCAACCTTGTTAAGCGGTTCAAACCAGTGTGATTTTAGGAACTGCAACACCACGTTCAGGTCCCATGGTGCCACTGGAGGCACAAAAGGGGGCTGGATGTGCAGCACTCCCTTTACAAACGTCTGGACTTCTGGAAGAGAAGCCAATTCCTTCTGAAAGAAAATCGAGAGGGCCGAAATCTGTACCTTAACAGAGCCTAATTTCAGGCCCATATCCACTCCTGTCTGTAGGAAATGGAGAAGACGACCCAGATGAAAATCTTCCGTAGGTGCATTCTTGGTCTCACACCAAGACACATACTTTCGCCAGATACGGTGATAATGTTTTACCGTCACCTCCTTCCTAGCCTTTATTAAAGTAGGGATGACCTCTTCCGGAATCCCCTTTTTCGCTAGGATTCGGCGTTCAACCGCCATGCCGTCAAACGTAACCGCGGTAAGTCTTAAAATACACAGGGCCCCTGCTGCAACAGGTCTTCCCTCAGAGGAAGAGGCCAGGGATCTCCTGTGAGCATCTCTTGTAGATCCGAGTACCAGGCCCTTCGAGGCCAGTCTGGGACAACGAGTATCGACTGTACTCTTCTTCGTCTTATGATCCTCAACACTTTTGTGATGAGAGGAAGAGGAGGAAACACGTAGACCGATTTGAACACCCACGGTGTTACCAGAGCGTCTACTGCTACTGCCTGAGGGTCCCGAGACCTGGCGCAATACCTCCGAAGTTTTTTGTTGAGGCGTGACGCCATCATGTCTATTTGAGGAGTTCCCCAAAAGACGTGTTACGTCTGCAAAGACTTCTTGATGAAGTCCCCACTCTCCTGGATGGAGATCGTGTCTGCTGAGGAAGTCTGCTTCCCAGTTGTCCACTCCCGGAATGAAGACAGCCGACAGAGCGCTTACATGATTTTCCGCCCAGCGAAGGATCCTTGTGGCTTCCGCCATCACGACTCTGCTTCTTGTCCCGCCTTGGCGGTTCACATGAGCCACTGCTGTGACATTGTCTGATTGAATCAGAACCGGTAGGTTTCGAAGAAAACTCTCCGCTTGTCGAAGGCCGTTGTAAATGGCCCTGAGTTCCAACACATTGATGTGTAGACAGGACTCCTGGTCTGACCAAAGACCCTGAAATTTTTTTCCCTGTGTGACCGCACCCCATCCTCGGAGGCTCGCGTCCGTGGTAACCAGGATCCAATCCTGAATTCCGAACCTACGACTCTCCAAGAGGTGAGCACTTTGCAACCACCACAGGAGGGACACTCTGGTCCCCCTGGGGACAGAGTTATTTTCCGATGTAAGTGCAGATGGGACCCGTACCACTTGTCCAGAAGGTCCCATTGAAAAGTCCTTGCATGGAACCTTCCGAAGGGAATGGCCTCGTAGGCCGCCACCGTTTTCCCCAGAACTCGAGTGCATTGGTGAACTGACACCCTTTTCGGTTTTAGCAGGTCTCTGACCATGTTCTGGATGTCTTGGGCTTTCTCTATTGGGAGGAAGACCTTCATTTGTTCCGTATCCAGTATCATACCTAGGAACGGTAGCCGAGTTGTCGGAATCAACTGTGACTTCGGTAGATTTAGAATCCAACCGTGTTGCTGGAGCACTCTCAGAGAGAGCGCCACACTGCTCAGCAATTTCTCCCTTGATCTCGCTTTTATCAGGAGATCGTCCAAGTATGGGATAATTGTGACTCCATGCTTGCGCAGGACCACCATCATTTCCGCCATTATCTTGGTGAAAATCCTCGGGGCCGTGGAGAGTCCAAACGGCAACGTCTGAAATTGGTAATGACAATCCTGTACAGCGAATCTCAGGTATTCCTGATGGGGGGCATATATGGGGACATGAAGGTACGCATCCTTTATGTCCAGAGACACCATAAACTCCCCCTCCTCCATGTTGGCTATTATCGCTCTGAGAGATTCCATTTTGAATTTGAATCTTTTTATGTACAGGTTTAGGGATTTCAGATTCAAAATAGGTCTGACCGAACCGTCCGGTTTCGGGACCACAAATAGGGTTGAATAGTAACCTCTTCCCTGCTGGTGCAGGGGAACCTTGATTATCACTTGCTGTATACACAGCGTTTGAATTGCAGCTAACACTACATCCCTTTCCGATGTGGAAGCTGGTAGGGCCGATTTGAAAAATCGGCGTGGGGGCACCTCCTCGAATTCCAATTTGTAACCCTGGGAAACTATTTCCATCACCCAGGGATTCAGGTCCGAACTGACGCAGGCCTGACTGAAAAGTCGAAGACGTGCCCCCACCGGTGCGGACTCCCTCAGGGGAGCCCCAGCGTCATGCTGTGGGTCTTGGAGCAGCCGGGGAGGACTTTTGTTCCTGGGCACCTGCCGAAGCAGGTGCTCTCTTGCCTCTGCCCTTACCTCTGGCGAGGAAAGAGGATCCCCGACCTCTTTTGGACTTGTGCGACCGAAAGGTCTGCATCTGATAGGGTGTTACTTTCTTTTGCTGTTGGGGAATATATGGTAAAAAATTTGATTTACCTGCTGTAGCTGTGGAAACCAGGTCCGTCAGCCCATCCCCAAACAATACATCCCCCTTATAGGGTAGTACTTCCATATGTTTCTTGGAACCCGCATCACCCATCCATTGGCGAGTCCATACAGATCTTCTCGCTGAGATAGACATTACATTAGTCCTAGAAGCCAGCAATCCAATGTCCCTTTGAGCATCCCTCATAAATAAGACTGCGTCTTTAATATGGGCTAGAGTTAGGAATATAGTATCCCTATCCATATTATCAAATTGATCTGTCAGCTCATCTGTCCAAGCTGCAATTGCGCTACACACCCATGCCGACGCAATTGTCGGTCTTAGCACAGCACCCGTATGAGAATAAATACACTTTAAGGTAGTTTCTTGCCTGCGATCTGCAGGGTCCTTAAGGGCCGCTGTGTCAGGAGACGGTAACGCCACTTTCTTAGACAAGCGCGTCAGGGCCTTGTCCACAGTGGGGGGTGATTCCCAAATCTCCCTGTCCTGCTTAGGGAAAGGGTATGCCATATAAATTCTTTTGGGGATCTGCGGTCTCTTATCCGGAGTCTCCCAAGCTTTTCCAAAGAATTCATTTAATTCATGAGATGTGGGAAAGTTAATAATCTGTTTCTTTTCCTTAAACATGTGTAACCTTGTGTCGGGGACCGAGGGTTCATCCACAATATGCAACACATCCCTTATTGCCACAATCATACACTGAACGGTTTTAGTCACCCTAGGGTGCAATTTTACTTCGTCATAGTCGACACTGGAATCAGAATCCGTGTCGGTAGTATTGTCTTGTGTTAAGGGACGCTTTGAGACCCCGACGGGCCCTGTGAGTCGGTCCAATCTGAGGATTGACCCCCTGATGTCCCCCCTAAATCAGCCTTATCAAGCCTTTTATGTACAGATGCCACACTTGCATTCAACATATGCCACATGTCCATCCAATCTGGAGTCGGCACAACCGACTGGGACACACCACTCATTTGCTCCACCTCCTCCTTGGAGAAGCCTTCCGCCTCAGACATGTCGACACACACGTACCGACACCACACACACACACACACACACACACACACACACACAGGGATTAACCTATAAGGGGACAAAACCCCAACCAGGTCCTTAAGGAGAGACAGAGAAAGAGTATGCCAGCACACACCAGCGCTTAAAAACACTGGAAAAAATATGTCCAGATAGCGCTTTTTTATATATATTATGCCAATTCCCACTCACTGCGTCGCTAATGTGCCTCCCTCCTCTTTTTTCCAGCCTGTGAGTTCAGCAGGGGAGAGACCAGGGAGCCAGAGTTTTTCTCATGCAGCTTCTGTGGAGAAAATGGCGCTGGTTAGTGCTGAGGATCAAGCCCCGCCCACCCGACGGCGGGCTTCGGTCCCAGTGATTATTCAATAAAATGGCGGGAGATCATAGATTTACTGCCTCCGCCGTCTAATCCAACTGTATTTGTGCCAAAATGTGAGGTTTATTGCTGCCCAGGGCGGCCCCCCCTGCGCCCTGCACCCTTCAGTGCTGCTCTGTGTGTGAGAGACTGGGAGCAATGGCGCGCAGCTTACCGCTGCGCTCCTTACCTCATGAAGATCTGATGTCTTCTGCCGCCTAAGATGTCTTCTGCCTTCTCTATCCGGCTTCTATCTTCGGCATCTGTGAGGAGGACGGCGGCGCGGCTCCGGGACGAACCCCAGGTGAGACCTGTGTTCCGACTCCCTCTGGAGCTAATGGTGTCCAGTAGCCTTAGAAGCAGTGCCCAACTTGGCAAGCCAGCTCTGCTTCTCTCTCCTCGGTCCCACGATGCAGGGAGCCTGTTGCCAACAGGACTCCCTGAAAATAAAAAACCTAACAAAATTCTTTTTCCACAGAAAACTCTGGAGAGCTCTCTGCAGTGCACCCATTCTCCTCTGGGCACAAGATCTAACTGAGGTCTGGAGGAGGGGCATAGAGGGAGGAGCCAGTGCACACCCATAGTCAAAGTTCTTTTTAGGTGCCCTATTTCCTGCGGAGCCCGTCTATACCCCATGGTCCTTACGGAGTCCCCAGCATCCTCTAGGACGTAAGAGAAAAGACAAAATACTACAGGAACAACAGCACATAAGTCTATTAGCGGGCATTATAAAAGTATTTTGGGTTCTCAAATTGTGGCAAATGGCTGCTATAAAAGTGTTTTTCTGCAAAATAAATACTCAACTTAAATTTGGGGTAAATAAAAATGGGTATCCGTATATATTTGGGTCACTTTAAGCCACTTTATAAATATTTAAAAGAAATCTAATAACTCCCATGTGCAAGCCTTAAAACACTTGCCCCACTCAAAGCACCCCCATATACTGGTCCCATACCACAATTTCTTACATTTTTCATTTTTTTACCCAAAAAATAACGTCATTATTGGCCCAATTGAGCCAATTAAACACTTTAAGGGCCTATGTAGCCATTAAGAGGGGTTGTTCCAGAGGTTCTGAACCAAGTCCCAACAATTTTACTTTTAAACACGGATTTTCCCCAACTTTCACTTGCTCATGAGATGGTGAAAACATTAAACCTAAATTATCGCGGATTCATTTCTGCAATTAAATGGATAGGTCAGTTTTCTCAAATCGAGATAAAGACCATTCTTCGCACAAAAAAATGGTTATCGCAGACAACTGAATTCCCCCCTATATCTGAAGAACATGCCCAGTTTACAAATGTGCTCAAAATATAGAAATGGAGATTTAAATCAAATACATTTTCTCTTAGAAGATAGCACCTGTAGGTGTACTCAGTGACACCAAGGCAAATCTGTGTAATCACAGACCTGAGGCACACTTTTAGGATAAGATTATTAGGGTGGGATGTAAGGGCATCAGAGATTGCCTGAGGTGCGGGATGCCGACCGATCTTTGACTTTTTATTTAAAGGGGCAATCACTAACAAGGCATGGTTTTGCCTTTAAGTGATTTCCCCTCCAAATTAATGTTTCAGATTGCCCGGCATCCGGACCTCCGGCGATCTCGGACGCCATTACATCCTGCCGATAGTCTCCTCTTTAAATTTGAGAATACGTATGTACATAACTATTTTCATTTTTGTTCTGAGATGTACTTGCGCACTTCATGTACTGTAATTCAAAAGAAATGGGAGGGAGAAGCCAAAATCAGATATTACTGTACCTCTACAAAGTGGTTTTTAGATGTACCTTTTCGATTTAACATTATAGAAGCAGCCAATGTGGAAAATGCAGAGTGACCACTCAGTAAGAATGAATTACAACGGAGACAGGCGGTGATCAGACCCAAAGGTTTAGTGATGCAATCAATTCCATCTAAGTTGCTTAAACTATCAGCATTTTCTCTGTCATCCATCTGGGGATGCTGCGCACTGACTGATGGGTTAGCTAGTGTGTGGGTATGGAGTTTGGCACAGAACCTATTAAAATAAAACCCAAAAAACAACTAGCTCCTCCCCCTCTAACTCCTCCCATCTACAGTCTCTCCTCAGAACAACCTCAGTGTACGTTTTGTGCCTTGGAGTGCAGGCAATTTTTATTGCAGCTAGTTTTCAGTTAGCTTTCTTTTCTTTTCATTTGGTTTTCTTCTATGCTTAGTCCTGTATACAGGCGACAAGCCTATTCAGAGTGAGGTTAGCTAGAATAGGTGCTGCTTTGAGCCGCGATTCTCACTCTGAACAGCCTCTGGGGAGTCACCATACCGCGTAGGTCACTAGGACTCTAAACCACCACAGTACCGAGGATTCACTGGGTCAGGTAGGACAGTCACAACCTACCTTGGTAGCGTTGGGCTGTGACCCCCTATTTGCTACATACTTTCCCTCTGTGCGGTTGTCAGCATAGGTCCTCCGGTTAAAGGCTACGGGCATGTTCACTTCACCAGCATGGCGGATGGGAGCAGTGCGTGCAGTGGGAACCGGAGGGAGTGATCTGTAATTCTGGGCTCCGGTAAAGTATCTAGATATCAGTGATGGTACGGCTGGTCCGAGTACACAGTGCCTGCAGTCACACTGCCTCTGCCCGCTGCGCACATATCCTGTCGTGCACTTAGTTTTATCACGCCGCGGAAATGCTTCAGAAGGGGATATTTTTTATAGAACCCCTTCCCGCCGTGAACTTTCCCGCTCTCACTGCACTTATTAGCTCCACCCGTCACATTCTGTGTGGGCGGCAGGCACCATTTTCCCGAGCCGAGCTGTACAGCAACAGACTGTGGACGCCCTGCGCAGTACACTGGGGCCCATTCTAGGGAGATAATGGCTCACCCTGATCATTACACAGGCAGGGATCATTACACAGGCAGGGATCATTACACAGGCAGGGATCATTACACAGGCAGGGATCATTACACAGCAAGTATAAGGCTAGATCTGGTTTCTGCAGCAGCCTCTTTTTTTTTCTTTGCATAGCAGATATACAGTGTTCAAACCATAATCAGCAAGACTGTGTCACTGTTAAAGGGAACCTCTGTTTTCTACTGTTTTTCTTTTCTCCCCTTTAGTCCTACCATGGCCAGTAAGCCAGACAAATCTGCTAAGGGGAATGCGGGCTGTGTTTTTTTCTTTGGACGTTTGGAACTGCACTGTGAACAAGCAAAGGGTAGTACATACCCTGGTACTCTGTACTGCATGCTCTGGGACACCAGGCCTGGAGCAGCCGGGAGGTTCGACAGATCAGTCTGTATGTCAGGGGGCCAGGAACATGGCAGATGCCATAGCTGAACTGCATCAGTCCATTTGGTCCGTAATATGTATGGGAAGGTGTCTCAGACTTAGCACAGTTCTTGAACAAGACAGTGGCCTCGACGGGTGCCACGGCTACTCAGTGGCTACAGCCGTCTCCTGCTCTAGCTTTTCCAGGAGAGGAGCTATATTCTTCAGCTTCCTCTCAGGAGCAGGCAGAAGTAGACCCTGAGTGGGACGACACGTTCACTTGGGAGGAAGAAGAGACCACTATGAGGTCTGGAGTCAGACTGTTGATCAACGCCATATGCCAGACTCTCAATTTTTAGGATGCGGTGGTGGTGGAGTGTTCAACTTCTCTATTTAAGTGACAGACGCAGCTGGTCGCAGTTTTCCCTTTTTTTCAGATTTTGATATTTTAAAGGAAACCTTTGCTAAACGTTAATGGAGGTTGTTCTGAGGAGAGACTGTAGATGGGATAGGTTAGAGGGGGGAGGAGTTAGTTTTTTTTAATTTTTTTTATAGGTACTGTGCCAAGCTCCATACCCACACACACTAACCCATCAGTCAGTGCGCAGCATCCACCAGATGGACTCTGAGACAGACAGAGGTTTTACAGTCAGTAATAAATCCAATCTTTGACAAAACATAGGATAAGATTGGAAAATAGCTGCCTCCCTCTATGCACCCTTTGTGGGGAAAAGAAACTGTTGCTGTTACTTGGAGAAGCTTGAAATTCCTGAAATGCCCACTGGTGAACCTACTTCACAATACAAAACAAAAAAATACCTCTTCCCAAACAGAGTCCATTTCAATAGGAGGTGCTGCTTGTTTTAACATGCTTTTGAAAGCAGATTCCTTTCTTTTCATTTTACGTGCCTCTTCCTTTTCACGCTCCCGTTCCCGAGCTTCTGCTTTTTCTAAAAGCTGTAACACATGCAAAGTAGAAAATGTATATTCTGAAATGTGTATTTACAAAGCATTATATAGTGTTGCTATAAACCAGCTTGATACAACCTTTTCGGCAAGTGAAAAAACCCAGGATTTTAATTTAATACCTACCGGTAAATCCTTTTCTCGTAGTCCATAAGTGATATTGGGGGAAACTAGTACGATGTGGTATAGACAGGGTCTAAAGGAGCCAGTGCACTTTAAATTTCTTCAACTGGGTGTGCTGGCTACTCCCCTCTATGCCCCCTCCCACAGGCAGTTATAGGTAAAGGACATATATGAGAGAAGAAACAGGATAACAGAAAAGGTGGTGAGATTTACATACCAGCACACCACTAACATACACCAACCAGCAACAGCTGGTAACAGCAACAGCTGAACAGGTAACTATAGAACAAGAACCTGCAGAAAAGTCCACGCACTGAGGCAGGCGCCCAATATCCCTTATGGACTACGAGAAAAGGATTTACCGGTAGGTATTAAAATCCTATTTTCTCTAGCATCCATAAGGGATATTGTGGGAAACTAGTACGATGGGGACGTCCCAAAGCTTCCAGAACGTGCAGAGACTGCTGCAGCACCGCCTGCCCAAACTGGGTATCCTCTTTGGCCAGGGTATCAAATTTGTAGAACTTCACAAAAAAGTGTTCTTCACAGACTAGGTAGCAGCTCGGCATAGTTGCAAGACCGAGACTCCACAGGCAGCAGCCCAGGAAGAGCCCACTGATCTTGTAGAGTAGGCCTTTAGAGACTTAGGAACAGGTAAGGCTGCCGACACATAGGCCTGTTGGATAGTAAGCCTAGTCCAACGAGCAATGGACTGCTTTGAAGCAGGACAACCCTTCTTCTGCGCATCATAGAGCACGAACAAGGAATCAGTCTTTCTGACCCGAGCTGTACGCTTGACGTAGATCTCCAAGGCACGGACAGCATCCAATGCCTCCAGAGGAGCAGAAGCGTCAGAACTGGACGGAACAATAAGGCGATTTAGATGAAACGTGAGTTACTTGTCTTCCACCGTCATCAGATGTTCAAACCAGGAGGACTGTAGAAATTCCAACACTACATCCAAATCCCAGGGTGCTGTAGGCGGTACAAAATGTGGTTGTATGTGGAGTATCCCTTGCAAGAAGGTCTGAACTTCAGGCAACACTGCCAATTTCTTCTGGAAGAAAATGGAGAGAGCTGAAATCTGAACCTTAATGGAACCCAGACAAAGCCCTTATCCACACCAGCCTGCAGGAAACGTCCCAAGTGAAATACTGCAGGCAGATACAGGCGTTCCTCGCACCAAGAGACACATCTCCTCCAGATATGATGATAGTGTTTTGACGTCACAGGTTTCCTTGCCTGTACCATGGTAGCAATAACCTTTTTGGAAAGGCCCTTGTGAGCTAGGATGTTCCGCTCAACCTCCATGCCGTCAAACAAAGCGCCATAAGTCCGGGTAGACGAACTGTCCTTGTTGAAGTAGATCTCCTTAGTGGTAGAGGCCAAGGGTCTTCGACGGACATGTCCAGAAGATCCGCGTACCACGCCCTCAGAGGCCAATCTGGGACAATCAGAATTGCCTGGACACCCCCTGATGCCTGATTCGCTTTAGCACCCTTGGGAGCAATGGAATCGGAGGAAACAGGTAGACCAGCTGGCACTGCCAAGGTGACGCCAGTGCATCCACTGCCCTCGCCTGAGGGTCCCTGGTCCGTGAGCAGTACCAGGGAAGTTTCTCGTTGAGCCGAGAAGCCATCATATCTATTTGTGGGAAACCCCACCGGTCGATGTTCTGTTAGAACACCAGATAGTGGAGCCCCCACTCCCCCGGGTGGAGATCGTGACAGCTCAGGAAGTCCGCCTCCCAGTTATCCACACCCGGAATGAAGATTGCAGACATTGCACCGGGGCGACCAATAGTGTCTGGTTGTAACAGCCTTACTAGCAATCTCTCAGCAATGGTGGATCACTACTTACAGCCTTTGGTGGTATCCACACGTTCTTTTGTAAAAGACACAGGCGATATATTGCGAAGCCTAACAAGTTATAAATATACTATAGGTGATTATTTGTGTACAGCGGATGTGTGTACATTATACACTATTATAGAACTGGAGCAAGGGCTTACTGCGGTCTCACACTTTTTGAACAAGAGCAGTTATAGTGAATCCATCAAGACATTCATTTTGGATAGCATTAAGTTCATTTTACTTAACAACTACTTTTTCTTTGATGGTGCGTTCTATCTGCAGCGGATTGGCACCGCCATGGGCACCAGGTTCGCCCCCAGTTACGCCAATTTATTTATGGCGTACTGGGAGGACATCCAAATCTGGCAGGGAGGTGTCCTGATGGCGGGCCTGGTGTCCTGGCGGCGCTATATTGATGACGTGCTGTTTGTATGGCGTGGTGACGGTGAATCACTGCGTTTGTTCTGTGCTGAGCTTAATTTAAATAACATGAATATCAAATTCACGTTTACTCAAAGCCAGAATGAAGTGTCTTTTTTGGACTTGAGTATTTATATCTGTAACGGAGAAGTTCAGTCAAAAACCTTTAGGAAACAGACTCCAACAGTTTTATTGACAGAACAAGTCAACATCATGCAAACTGGCTGGATGGGATACCATTCAGCCAGTATACACGTGTCAAGAGAAACTGTTCTGATGTAGCGGTATGTAATCAACAATTGAATGAACTTACAGACCGTCTACGACAAAAAGGGTATACAACAAACACCCTGGAGTCAGCAAGGAAAAGGGTGGAGGAGACAGATAGGTCCCAATTACTGAGGATTAAGGAGAAAGCTCCCAATGCAGACGATAGATTTAAATGGGCCTTTGTTAGTCAGTATAGTAGATCCTTTAAAGGTATAGAAAAAATCTTTACGAATAACTGGAGTATTCTAAAACAAGATACAGTAATAGGAAACTTACTGCCTGACAAACCCACCTTTATCTATAGGAGATCTCAATCTCTCAAAAACAAATTAGTAAGAAGCAGTTTAGACATGGAATTGAGACAGAGCATAAGAACTAAAGGTTTTCACCGTTGCGGAGATTGTTTAATGTGCAAGACAGTCAGGGTTCCTGTGAGAAAATTCACGGAATATACCGTAAATGGCCGTGTATATCCCATTCGTGATTTTATCACGTGCCACACTAAAAATATTATATATGTACTCGAATGTATATGTGGCCTGGCCTACGTTGGCAAAACGGGGAGGAGTGCCAAAGTGAGGTGGGCTGAACACATATATAACATTCGAAAGGGCCTTGAATCTCACCATGTCTCTGCACATTTTAAAAGGACACATAATTCTAACCCATGCTCGTTAAAGAATTTTTGGGCCATAGAAGTGGTCCAACAAAAGTGGAGGACAAGGGACATAGAAAAAAGACTCTCTCAAGCTGAGATGAAGTCCATCCATCGTTTGGGTACCCTTAGTCCACAGGGACTTAATGGGGAATTTGAACTTAAATGTTTTCTTACTTAAGTTCATCCGCACACTTGTTCTTTCATTGTTCATTTTATTATATTTATCTGGACGGTTTTGTAAAAGACTGTTCTTTCATGCACTTTACAGCTATAGCTTAGGAGGTTAATTGCTATTAGATTTACTTTTTTTGTAAAAAACTGTTTTATATATACATCTTATATATCCATATAAGGCTGGTAATAGCTGTACTTTTCTCTTTTTTTTGTATGGATCATTATTGGGATCTTTGTAAGTTTGGAACATTCTATATCAATATGGGACTATTAGATTGGAGGACTAGTCTACTACCCATTGTGTTTCCGGGGTAATGGAGCATATCACAGCAAGGATATCCACGGTTGGAGCGCAAGTGAGCTAAAGACGCGACTTCCGGTCATTGGAACGCACGTGACCCGCACTCACTACTTCCGGTTTCCGGCTGCGATCGCGGAGGGGCGCGTCCTGGAGCACAGTGAACAGACACTCATTGGATACAGCTGTGTTCATTACCTCATGGGGTTTAAAAGCACTTCCTTGAGCCAGTACAACCACGCTTCTGATGAAGGACACTGGGTCCGATACGCGTTAAGCGTGGCTCTTGCTTTTAATCTGAATTGATCCTTGGACACTTTGGACACAACCATCTTCAGTTATCCTGCATGCTACTGGACTTCTGGAAAGATAGTGCACGTCTTCCATTTCCATCTGCTGGGGCTGCAGTGATTTCCTGGGTGATATACCATCTGTGTTGTCCTATGGATTATATTACATGCTTATGTTCTTTTAATTTCTTGTAAGTTTTATCGGTGTATTAAAACCAGTGCGTGTTTTTAACAAAATACTACACTATGGTCGTTGTTTAATGGTGCCTCGTATTTCCTAATTCCATTCAATTGGAGAAAGAGGCATCTATCAATTGCAGGTCTCTTGGGACACTCACTTATTGTGTTTGAATTATTGGTGATTTGAGGAACGTCCAGAGTGCAAACTGTTTCACCATCTCATGAGGATCTACCTACTAATAAAGGGTGAATGAAACATTTACCAGTAATTTCTATTTTACATGATAATTTTGATGAGCGCTAATTTTCAAGTGTAATATTTCTTTATCACTATTGTTCACTCTTGAAGTGTGGGGTCACTTCTAATTACACTAGATATAGCTGCACTTCTAGTTTCATTGCGCATATCATTGGATACAACTGTTACACTCTTGCATTTCTTTCCGCCCAGAGGAGTATTTTTGACACCTTTCGCATGCAGGCTCTGCTTTTTGTCCCTCTTTGATGACTGATATACGCCATTGCCGTGGCATTGTCCGACTGTACCTGGATCACGTGATCCCTGAGCAGAGGAGAAGCCTGAAGCAGAGCATTGTAGATCGCCCGAAGTTCCAGAATGTTGATCGGAAGGAGGGCCTCGTGGGCTGACCACCTGCCCTGGAACGGAGCCCCTTGGGCGACAGCTCCCCATCCCCTTAGACTTGCATCCGTCGTGAGGAGGGTCCAATCCTGAATCCCAAAACTCCGGCCCTCCAGGAGATTGGAGGACTGTAGCCCCCACAGGAGGGAAATCCTGGCCTGAGATTACAGCTGAATCATCCGGTGCATCTGGAGATGCGATCCGGACCACTTGCTCAGAGATCCAATTGAAATGTTCTGGTATGGAACCTCCCGTACTGGACCGCCTCGTATGAGGAAAAAGGGGGGGACCTGGATTGCACATCCTATTACTAAAGATATCAAGAGGTGCTTTCATGCTGAGGCTTCTAATACTATGCTGGAGGAAGAGAGATGCAGATGCACACTCTTAGCACTAAGAACACGGATAGTAAAAATAATTTAAATAAACTCTCACATGGAGTATAATTGAAGTTCTTAGCACACATTTGCGCAAATATGCAGGCACATGTACCGCGACCAGGTGACTTCATCACATGGGTCCCTAACATTCCTAATACTATCACATTCTATTACATTTGTTCAGGATTTACCACTAAATAGGGCCTAATCATTGTGTGATCTGAAATGCAGGAACCCAGCTAATTAAAACACCTGAGGATGAATGGGAGGAGTGCCAATCCAGAGGGTTAGGGACCCATGTGATGAAGTCACCTGGCCGTGGTACATGGGCCCGCATATTTGCGCAAATGTGTGCTAAGAACTTCAATTATACTACATGTTAATTGTGAGTTTATTTAAATTATTTTTACTATAAGTGTTCTTATTGCTAAGAGTGCGCATCTGCATCTCTCTTCCGCCTCATATGAAGCAACCATTTTTCCCAGCAATCTTATGCAAAGATGGATGGACACTCGAGTAGGCCAGAGCACCATGCGGACCATCTCCTGAAGTGTTCTGCCTTGTCCTCTGGTAGAAACACCTTCTGGGCCACAGTATCCAGCAACATCCCCAGGAACAGGAGCCTCTGAGTTGGCTCCAGGTGGGACTTCTGCAAGTTGAAGGATCCACCCATGGTCCGAAAGATGACGGATGGTGCCTTTATCAGAAGAATGTCCAGATAAGGGACCACATGGATCCCCGGGACCCGGAGTTGGATCATCATCTCTGCCATCACCTTTGTGAATACCCTCGAGGCTGTGGACAGGCTGAACGTTAGTTTCTGGAATTGGAAGTGATTGTCCAGGAGGGCAATCCCCAGGTATGCCTGATGAGGCAGCCAAATCGGAATATAAATTACTGTTCTTCCAGGCCAACAATCTCTGCTTGTAGTGACTCAATCTTGAACTTGAACACCTTCAAGTAAGGATTCAAGGATTTGAGATTCAAATAGGTCTGACCGAACCGTCCGGATTCGACACCACAAACCGGTTTGAGTAAAACCCTGTGCAGCGTTGCGGTATTGGTACTGGAACAATGACGCGAGACTGAACCAACTTTCGGATTGCCTGTTGCAACGTAACTTGCATATCCTCCAAAGTTGGTAAGCTTGATTTGAAAAATCGTTGAAGGGGGAGTACTGTCGAACTCCAGTCTGTATCCCTGAGAAACGAGATCTCTGACCCAGGCATCATTGCAGGAGTTCTCCCAGACACGGCTGAAGTGGCGAAGTCGAGCTCCCCTCGAGGTGGGTGAGCAGTGTCATGCTGAGGCCTTAGTGGAAGCAGAACCAGTGGACTGTTCTTGAGAACTGGTACTTGCAGGTTTTCTGGACTTAACTTTGGTGCCTCTAGCCGCTTTGGAGGCACCTCTGGCCTTATATCGAAATCTGTATGACCGAAAAGACTGGACAGACGGCCGCGGATAAGAGCGTCTCGCCGGCGGGGGACCAGAGGGGAGAAACGTGGATTTCCCAGCCGTAACTTTGGAAATCCAGGTATTCAATTTGACCCCAAAAAGCCATTCTGCGGAGAAAGGGAGGGATTCCACACTACGTTTGGATTCTGCGTCCGCAATCCACTGACGCAACCCACAAGGCCCTGCGCATCGACACTGCCATGACAGAAGTCCGAGCATTAATGTTCCCTATCTCCTTGAGCGAATCACAGAGGACACGGGTAGTGTCCTGAATGTGCTTCAGGAGGGTTACCATAGTAACTAAGGGCATATCCCCCGAGAGGCCCCCCTGAATTTGAGTGGCCCAAGAATGAATAGCATGGGTCATCCAGCAACCCGCAAAGACCGATCTTTGTGCTATACCGGCTGCTGTGTATATAGATTTTAGGGTAGTCTCAATCTTCCTATCCCCTGGATTCTTCATGGTAAAGGAGCCCGGGGCGGGTAGCACCGCCTTTTTAGACAGGCGAGATACTGGAGACATCCACTCCAGGGGGTTCCTCCAAAAATGTTCTTCCTTCAGGAGCAAATGGGAAAGTGTGCAAAAACTTTTTGGACACCTGGAATTTTTTGTCTGGATTTTTCAAGGCCTGTTTGAATAAGTCATCCTGCTCTGTGGAATCAGGGAAAGTGACATGAGGCTTGTTTTGTACAAAGAAAAAAGACTGCTGTGACGCAGCGTCCTCTAAAGGGTACTGTAACACATCCCTTATAGCCAAAATGAGGGGTTCAATACCCTGAGCAGCATCAGGATCCCCACTAACAGGGTCCAGGTCATCCCAATAATCGTATACATCATCAGTATCAGATAGAATGGCAAGTAATATAAAAATGTAAAAATTCCCAATCTTGCGCCTGTATGTGTGAGCTGCTCCAACTTTTATTAAAAATGACACTAAAAATAAATATATGTCAGAGCGCTGTAGGGAAGGAAAAGGATTAATGATACCAGTTTGTTTATAGCTCTTTTTTGAAACAATTTGAGTTAGTGTCCGGAGTTTTTTTTTTTGTATTTAAAGCAGTACATTTGGATTTCCGTGTATATGCCTTATGGGGTATCCGCAGCAGGTAGTTATTGGCTAGCTTTCCACAATTATACCTTGCTGTAGCAGTTGATTTCAACTCCCGTGCTGGTTTCCAAGCTCCTGCTCCGGTACGTGCACTTTCGATTGCGGCGGTGTCCCTGGGGGATCTTAGCGGGAGCCCCAGGGTGGGTCCAGTATGCCGTGCCCGTGGTCAGACGCACTTTGGACCGGGGGGAAGTACTCACCACCGATGTAACCTTCAGGCAGTGTTAGGGATGTGCGACGTGCTGCGGCTGTGACAGCCAAGGCGCAGTGCCCCGCTGAACAACAACCCCTCAGGGCGGTGGTCCTGCAGCGGGGAAGTAGCTCTGCACCTCGTAAGGCCGGTGACCGCCCGCCCCCCCCCCCCCAACTCCCACGGCACAGGTATGCTGTTGCCCAGGCAGCATGTCGAAAAAAATTAAAGTATTAAATGAAATTGAAGAAAACTCTCTGGAGCTGCAGAGATGTGCATCCTCTCCTGAGGGCACTTTTTGCTAAACTGCCTGTGGGAGGGGGCATAAAGGGGAGGAGCCAGCACACCCAGTTGCTCGTTTGGACCCAGTCTATACCCATCGTACTAGTTCTCCCCAATATCCCTTATGGATTCTAGAGAAAAAATAAGAATTTACTCACCGGTAATTCTATTTCTCGTAGTCCGTAGTGGATGCTGGGAACTCCATAAGGACCATGGGGAAAAGCGGCTCCGCAGGAGTCTGGGCACAACTAAAAGAAAGCTTTTAGACTACCTGGTGTGCACTGGCTCCTCCCACTATGACCCTCCTCCAAGCCTCAGTTAGGATACTGTGCCCGGAAGAGCTGACACAATAAGGAAGGATTTTGAATCCCGGGTAAGACTCATACCAGCCACACCAATCACACCGTATAACTCGTGATACCATATCCAGTTAACAGTATGAAACATAACTGAGCCTCTCAACAGATGGCTCATAACAGTAACCCTTTAGTGAACAATAACTATGTACAAGTATTGCAGACAATACGCACTTGGGACGGGCGCCCAGCATCCACTACGGACTACGAGAAATAGAATTACCGGTGAGTAAATTCTTATTTTCTCTGACGTCCTAGTGGATGCTGGGAACTCCGTAAGGACCATGGGGATTATACCAAAGCTCCCAAACGGGCGGGAGAGTGCGGATGACTCTGCAGCACCGAATGAGTGAACTCAAGGTCCTCCTCAGCCAGGGTATCAAATTTGTAGAATTTTGCAAACGTGTTTGCCCCTGACCAAGTAGCAGCTCGGCAAAGTTGTAAAGCAGAGACCCCTCGGGCAGCCGCCCAAGATGACCCCCCCTTCCTTGTAGAATGGGCTTTAACTGATTTAGGATGCGGCAGTCCAGCCGCAGAATGCGCCAGCTGAATTGTGCCACAAATCCAGCGAGCAACAGTCTGCTTAGAAGCAGGAGCACCCAGTTTGTTGGGTGCATACAGGATAAATAGCGAGTCAGTTTTCCTGACTCCAGCCGTCCTGGAAACATAAATTTTCAAGGCCCTGACTACGTCCAGTAACTTGGAAGCCTCCAAGTCGCTAGTAGCCGCAGGCACTACAATAGGTTGGTTCAAGTGAAAAGCAGATACCACCTTAGGGAGAAACTGGGGACGAGTCCTCAATTCTGCCCTATCCATATGGAAAATCAGATAAGGGCTTTTAAATGACAAAGCCGCCAATTCTGATACACGCCTGGCCGAAGCCAAGGCCAATAACATGACCACTTTCCACGTGAGATATTTTAAATCCACGGTCTTTAGTGGCTCAAACCAATGTGATTTTAGGAAATTCAACACCACGTTGAGATCCCAGGGTGCCACTGGATGCACAAAAGGGGGCTGAATATGCAGCACTCCTTTTACAATTGTCTGAACTTCAGGTAGTGAAGCTAGTTCTTTTTGGAAGAAAATCGACAGAGCCGATATCTGTACCTTAATGGAGCCTAATTTTAGGCCCATAGTCACTCCTGCCTGTAGGAAGTGCAGAAATCGACCCAGCTGAAATTCCTCTGTTGGGGCCTTATTGGCCTCACACCAAGCAACATATTTCCGCCATATGCGGTGATAATGTTTTACCGTTACATCCTTCCTGGCTTTAATCAGCGTAGGAATGACATCCTCCGGAATGCCCTTTTCCTTTAGGATCCGGCGTTCAACCGCCATGCCGTCAAACGCAGCCGCGGCAAGTCTTGGAACAGACAGGGCCCCTGCTGCAGCAGGTCCTGTCTGAGCGGCAGAGGCCATGGGTCCTCTGAGATCATCTCTTGAAGTTCCGGGTACCAAGCTCTTCTTGGCCAATCCGGAACCACGAGTATTGTCCTTACTCCTCGTTTTCTTATTATTCTCAGTACCTTTGGTATGAGAGGCAGAGGAGGGAACACAAACTGACTGGTACACCCACGGTGTCACTAGAGCGTTCACCGCTATCGCCCGAGGGTCCCTTGACCTGGCGCAATATCTCTCCAGTTTTTTGTTTAGGCGGGACGCCATCATGTCCACCTGTGGCCGTTCCCAACGATTTACAATCAGCGTGAAGACTTCTGGATGAAGTCCCCACTCTCCCGGGTGGAGGTCGTGCCTGCTGAGGAAGTCTGCTTCCCAGTTGTCCACTCCCGGAATGAACACTGCTGACAGTGCTAGCACGTGATTTTCCGCCCATCGGAGAATCCTTGTGGCTTCTGCCATTGCCGTCCTGCTTCTTGTGCCGCCCTGTCGGTTTACATGGGCGACCGCCATGATGTTGTCTGACGGGATCAGTACCGGCTGGTGTAGAAGCAGGGGTTTTGCCTGACTTAGGGCATTGTAAATGGCCCTTAGTTCTAGAATATTTATGTGTAGGGAAGTCTCCTGACTCGACCATAGTCCTTGGAAGTTTCTTCCCTGTGTGACTGCCCCCCAGCCTCGAAGGCTGGCATCCGTGGTCACCAGGATCCAGTCCTGTATGCCGAATCTGCGGCCCTCTAGGAGATGAGCACTCTGCAGCCACCACAGCAGAGACACCCTGGTTCTTGGAGACAGGGTTATTAGCCGATGCATCTGAAGATGCGATCCGGACCATTGGTCCAACAGGTCCCACTGAAAGATTCTGGCATGGAACCTGCCGAAAGGAATTGCTTCGTAAGAAGCCACCATCTTTCCCAGGACTCGCGTGCAGTGATGCACCGACACATGTTTTGGTTTCAGGAGGTCTCTGACTAGAGATGACAGCTCCTTGGCTTTCTCCTCCGGGAGAAACACTTTTTTCTGGACTGTGTCCAGAATCATTCCCAGGAACAGTAGACGTGTCGTCGGAAACAGCTGTGACTTTGGAATATTTAGAATCCAACCGAGCTGGTGTAGCACCTCCTGAGATAGTGCTACTCCTACCAACAACTGCTCCCTGGATCTCGCCTTTATTAGGAGATCGTCCAAGTACGGGATAATTAAAACTCCCTTTTTTCGAAGGAGTATCATCATTTCCGCCATTACCTCGGTAAACACCCTCGGTGCCGTGGACAGTCCAAACGGCAGCGTCTGGAATTGGTAATGGCAATTTTGTACCGCAAATCTGAGGTACTCCTGGTGAGGATGATAAATGGGGACATGCAGGTAAGCATCCTTGATGTCCAGGGATACCATGTAATCCCCCTCGTCCAGGCTTGCAATAACCGCCCTGAGCGATTCCATCTTGAACTTGAATTTTTTTATGTATGTGTTCAAGGATTTCAAATTTAAAATGGGTCTCACCGAACCGTCCGGTTTCGGTACCACAAACATTGTGGAATAGTAACCCCGTCCTTGTTGAAGTAGGGGCACCTTGACTATCACCTGCTGGGAATACAGCTTGTGAATTGCCTCTAGCACAGCTTCCCTGCCTGAGGGAGTTGTTGGCAAGGCAGATTTGAGGAAACGGCGGGGGGGAGACGCCTCGAATTCCAGCTTGTACCCCTGAGACACTACTTGCAAGATCCAGGGATCCACCTGTGAGCGAGCCCACTGATGGCTGAAATTTTTGAGGCGGCCCCCCACCGTACCTGGCTCCGCCTGTGGAGCCCCACCGTCATGCGGTGGACTTGGAAGAAGCGGGGGAGGACTTTTGCTCCTGGGAACCTGCTGTTTGTTGCAGCCTTTTTCCCCTACCTCTGCCTCTGGACAGAAAGGACCCGCCTTTTCCTCGCCTGTTTCTCTGGGTCCGAAAGGACTGTACCTGATAAAACGGCGCTTTTTTAGGCTGTGAGGGAACATGGGGTAAAAATGCTGACTTCCCAGCTGTCGCTGTGGAAACTAGGTCCGAGAGACCATCCCCGAATAACTCCTCACCCTTATAAGGCAAAACTTCCATGTGCCTTTTGGAATCTGCATCCCCTGTCCACTGCCGAGTCCATAAGCCTCTCCAAGCAGAAATGGACAATGCACTTATTATAGATGCCAGCCGGCAGATCTCCCTCTGTGCATCTCTCATGTATAAGACTGAGTCTTTTATATGCTCTATGGTTAGGAGAATAGTGTCCCTGTCTAGGGTGTCAATATTTTCTGACAGGGAATCTGACCATGCAGCGGCAGCACTGCACATCCATGCTGACGCAATAGCTGGTCTAAAGTATAATGCCTGAGTGTGTATATACAGACTTCAGGATCGCCTCCTGCTTTCTATCCGCAGGCTCCTTTAGGGCGGCCGTATCCGGAGACGTAAGTGCCACCTTTTTAGACAAACGTGTGAGCGCTTTATCCACCCTAGGAGGTGTTTCCCAACGTGCCCTATCCTCTGGCGGGAAAGGGAACGCCATTAGTAATTTTTTTTAGAGATTACCAATCTTTTATCGGGGAAAGCCCACGCTTCTTCACACACTTCATTTAATTCTTCAGATGGGGGAAAAACTACGGGTAGTTTTTTCTCCCCAAACATAATACCCTTTTTAGTGGTACCTGGGTTTATATCCGAAATGTGTAAAACCTCTTTCATTGCCTCAATCATGCAACGAATGGCCCTAGTGGACATTAGATTAGACTCATCGTCGTCGACACTGGTATCAGTATCCGTGTCGACATCTGCGTCTGCCATCTGAGGTAGCGGGCGTTTTAGAGCCCCTGATGGCCCTTGAGACACCTGGGCAGGCACGAGCTGAGAAGCCGGCTGTCCCGCATTTGGCATGTCGTCAAATTTTTTGTGTAAGGAGTCGACACTTGCACGTAATTCCTTCCATAAAACCATCCACTCAGGTGTCTGCCCCGCAGGGGGTGACATCACTTCTATAGGCATCTGCTCCGCCTCCACATAATTTTCCTCATCAAACATGTCGACACAGCCGTACCGACACACCGCACACACACCGGGAATGCTCTAACAGAGGACAGGACCCCACAGAAGCCCTTTGGGGAGACAGAGAGAGAGTATGCCAGCACACGCCAGAGCGCTATATAATGCAGGGACTAACTGAATTATGTCCCCTATAGCTGCTATAATATTTACTGCGCCTAAATTTAGTGCCCCCCCTCTCTTTTTTACCCTTTTCTGTAGTGTAGACTGCAGGGGAGAGCCAGGGAGCTTCCTTCCAGCGGAGCTGTGAGGGAGAAATGGCGCCAGTGTGCTGAAGGAGATAGCTCCGCCCCTTTTTCGCGGACTTTTCTCCCGCTTTTTTAAGGATTCTGGCAGGGGTAATTATCACATGTATAGCCTCTGGGGATATATATTGTGATTGTTTTGCCAGCCAAGGTGTTTTTATTGCTGCTCAGGGCGCCCCCCCCCAGCGCCCTGCACCCTCAGTGACCGGAGTGTGAAGTGTGAGAGGAGCAATGGCGCACAGCTGCAGTGCTGTGTGCTACCTTGGTGAAGACAGAAGTCTTCATGCCGCCGATTTTCCGGACTTCTTCTTGCTTCTGGCTCTGTAAGGGGGACGGCGGCGCGGCTCCGGGACCGAACACCAAGGCCAGTTCCATGCGGTCGATCCCTCTGGAGCTAATGGTGTCCAGTAGCCTAAGAAGCCCAAGCTAGCTGCAAGCAGGTAGGTTCGCTTCTTCTCCCCTTAGTCCCTCGTTGCAGTGAGCCTGTTGCCAGCAGGTCTCACTGTAAAATAAAAAACCTAAAATATACTTTCTTTCTAAGAGCTCAGGAGAGCCCCTAGTGTGCATCCAGCTCGGCCGGGCACAAAAATCTAACTGAGGCTTGGAGGAGGGTCATAGTGGGAGGAGCCAGTGCACACCAGGTAGTCTAAAAGCTTTCTTTTAGTTGTGCCCAGACTCCTGCGGAGCCGCTATTCCCCATGGTCCTTACGGAGTTCCCAGCATCCACTAGGACGTCAGAGAAATGTGAACTTAGAAACTGGAAATGGTCTTGCCCATAAATATGGGTAGTCCTCCAATCTCAGTTGGAAACTTTGACAGGTGGGGGAAAGGGGGTAGATGAGTTCCTTCAAAAACCTTTGGTGTAATTTTGATACAGAATGCCATTTCCTGCTATCCACCATGTATGCTCTAGTTCTCCTATTAAGTTTACAAAGCTAAAAGTTCTGTGGGATGTTTCTTCCCCCTTACTGTTTTATGCAGGTTTTTGTGAAATCCAATCTCTTGATTCAGCCTCCATTTCGAACGTCCAGTGTCACCCAGTTTTATTTTTTTTAACCTATTAAAACCCATAATATAAGCTTTTATATCTTTAAAATATTGATAAACTTACTCAGACAAACATTCTAAAAACGAATATACCAATATTTAAAAAAAAAAAAAAATCAGGCTCCAGTTACAAAATTAAGTGTCCTATGTATAGGATATTTGGTCTATATGTATACAAATATGTATGAATAGTATTTTGTTGTGCACAAATGTATGACATACGAAGAGGACTAATTCCTTTTTCTCTAGCATCCATAAGGGATGTTGGAGGAAACTAGTACGATGGGGGTATAGACGGGCTCCGCAGGAGACTGGGCACTCTAAGAAAGATTTAGTACTACTGGTGTGCACTGGCTCCTCCCTCTATGCCCCTCCTCCAGACCTCAGTTAAGGAAACTGTACCCGGAAGAGCTGACATTACAAGGAAAGGATTTTGGAACCCAGGGTAAGACTCATACCAGCCACACCAATCACACCGTATAACTTGTGATAAACTTACCCAGTTAACAGTATGAACAAACAACAGAGCATCAACCAATGGATGCCAACATAACATAACCCTTTATCAAGCAATAACTATATACACACGTATTGCAGAAAGTCTGCACTTGGGATGGGCGCCCAGCATCCACTACGAACTACGAGAAATAGATTTACCGGTGAGTAAAATCTTATTTTCTCCAACGTCCTAGTGGATGCTGGGGACTCCGTAAGGACCATGGGGATTATACCAAAGCTCCCAAACGGGCGGGAGAGTGCAGATGACTCTGCAGCACCGAATGGGCAAACACAAGGTCCTCCTCAGCCAGGGTGTCAAACTTGTAGAATTTTGCAAAGATGTTTGAACCCGACCAAGTAGCAGCTCGGCAAAGCTGTAATGCCGAGACCCCTCGGGCAGCCGCCCAAGAAGAGCCCACCTTCCTTGTGGAATGGGCTTTCACTGATTTTGGATGCGGCAATCCAGCCGCAGAATGAGCCTGCTGAATCGTGTTACAGATCCAGCGAGCAATAGTTTGCTTTGAAGCAGGAGCACCCAGCTTGTTGGATGCATACAGGATAAACAGCGAGTCAGTCTTCCTGACTCCAGCCGTTCTGGTTACCTAAATCTTCAAAGCCCGGACTACGTCAAACAGCTTGGAATCCTCCAAGTCACAAGTAGCCGCAGGCACCACAATAGGTTGGTTCAAATGAAAAGATGACACCACCTTTGGCAGAAATTGCGGACGAGTCCGCAATTCTGCCCTGTCCATATGGAAAACCAGATAGTGGCTTTTACATGACAAAGCCGCCAATTCTGACACACGCCTAGCCGAAGCTAAGGCCAACAGCATGACCACTTTCCACGTGAGATACTTTAGCTCCACAGTCTTAAGTGGCTCAAACCAGTGGGATTTCAGGAAACCCAACACCACGTTAAGATCCCAAGGTGCCACCGGTGGCACAAAAGGGGGCTGAATATGCAGCACTCCCTTAACAAACGTCTGACCCTCAGGCAGTGAAGCCAGTTCTTTTTGAAAGAAAATGGATAGGGCCGAAATCTGGACCTTTATGGACCCTAATTTTAGGCCCATAGTCACTCATGACTGTAGGAAGTGCAGGAATCGACCCATCTGGAATTCCTCTGTAGGGGCCTTCCTGGCCTCACACCAAGCAACATATTTTCGCCATATACGGTGATAATGCTTTGCTGTCACGTCCTTCCTAGCCTTTATCAGCGTAGGAATAACTTCATCCGGAATGCCTTTTTCCGCTAGGATCCGGCGTTCAACCGCCATGCCGTCAAACGCAGCCGCGGTAAGTCTTGAAACAGACAGGGCCCTTGTTGCAACAGGTCCTGTCTGAGAGGCAGAGGCCATGGGTCCTCTGTGAGCATTTCTTGCAGTTCCGGGTACCAAGTCCTTCTTGGCCAATCCGGAACAATGAGTATTGTTCGCACTCCTCTTTTTCTTACAATTCTCAGCACCTTTGGTATGAGAGGAAGAAGAGGAAACACATAGACCGACTGGAACACCCACGGTGTTACTAGTGCGTCCACAGCTATCGCCTGAGGGTCCCTTGACCTGGCGCAATACCTTTTTAGCTTTTTGTTGAGGCGGGACGCCATCATGTCCACCTGTGGCAGTTCCCATCGATTTGCAATCTGCGTGAAGACTTCCTGATGAAGTCCCCACTCTCCCGGGTGGAGGTCGTGCCTGCTGAGGAAGTCTGCTTCCCAGTTGTCCACTCCCGGAATGAACACTGCTGACAGTGCGCTTACGTGATTCTCCGCCCAGCGAAGAATTCTGGTGGCTTCTACCATCGCCACCCTGCTCCTTGTGCCGCCTTGGCGGTTTACATGAGCCACTGCAGTCTACTGGATCAGAACCGGTTGGTCGCGAAGCAGGGTCTCCGCTTGACTTAGGGAGTTGTATATGGCCCTTAGTTCCAGGATATTGATGTGAAGGCAAGTCTCCTGCCTTGACCACAGCCCTTAGAAATTTCTTCCCTGTGTGACTGCCCCCCACCCTCGGAGGCTTGCATCCGTGGTCACCAGGACCCAGTCCTGAATGCCGAATCTGCGACCTTCGAGAAGGTGAGCACTCTGCAGTCACCACAGGAGAGACACCCTGGCTCTGGGGGATAGGGTGATTAACCGATGCATCCGAAGATGTGATCCGGACCACTTGTCCAGTAAGTCCCATTGGAAGGTCCTCCTATGGAACCTGCCGAAGGGAATGGCCTCGAATGATGCCACCCTCCTTAATATTAAAATTTAATTTCTTCAACTGGGTGTGCTGGCTCCTCCCCTCTATGCCCCCTCCCACAAGCAGTTTAGAAAATATACGTTATGGTCGAACTTACCGTTGATAACGTGATTTCTTTTATGTCCACAGGTATCCACAGGATAACATTGGGATATTGTCGAGCGACAGCGAAAATGGCACCAACACGGTGACGAGCTTTCTGGCCTCCCAGGATGCATTGGGGCCTCCACTATATAGTCCCGCCCACTGACTCAGTCAGATCAGTTCTTTCCACAGCGATTTTAGGCAGGAACATTAGGTAGAGACCTGTACAGGCGATAAGAACACACATGCACACCCTTCCATACAAGAAGGAAGAGGTTTAGTGATTGTCTAGATCCTCAAATCAGATGCGTCAAGGTGGGATCCCTGTGGATACCTGTGGACATAAGAGAAATCACGTTATCAACGGTAAGTTCTTACCATAACGTATATTTCTCTGGCTGGGTCCACAGGATTATCCACAGGATAACATTGGATTCCCAAAGCCATTTTAGTGGGGGGGACGCTCCTGATAGCACATGAGGACCTTTCGCCCGAAGTCTGCGTCATGAGAGGCAAAAGTATCCAAGGCATAATGTCTGATGAATGTGTTTATGGAAGACCATGTGGCTGCCCTACATATCTGTTCTGCTGAAGCACCCTGCTGTGCTGCCCAAGTAGGACCTACCTTACGTGTAGAGTGTGCAGAGACATTAGCCGGAATAGGGAGATCTGCATGAGAATAAGCTTCTGATATTACCATTCGGAGCCATCTCGCCAGCGTCTGTTTACTAGCAGGCCAACCTCTCCTATGGAATCCGTAGAGGATGAAGAGAGAATCTGTTTTCCTGATGGCACTAGTACGATCTATGTAGATTCTTAAAGCCCGGACCACGTCCAGCGACGCTTCTCCCGCATAGTCCCGATATCTGAAAAGCTGGGACTACAATTTCTTCATTCAGGTGAAACTTTGATACCACCTTTGGAAGATAGCTAGATCTCGTTCTGAGAACTGCTGTCTGGAAAAAAACTTAGGAAAGGAGACTTACACGATAATGCTCCTAAATCTGACACTTCTAATTGACGCCATTGCCAGTAAAAAAAGAACTTTAACCGTTAACCACTTAAGATCTGCTCTCTCAAGTGGTTCAAACAAAGGACCCTGGAGAAATTTAAGAACTAAATTCAAATCCCAGGGAGCTGCAGGAGGAACAAATGGAGGTTGAATATGTACTACTCCTTGGAAAAATGTACGTACATCCTGTAAATCAGCAATCTTCTGCTGAAACCATACAGTTAACGCTGAGACTTGAACCCTCAAGGAAGCAGCTTTCAACCCTTTATCCAATCCTGCCTAAAGGAAATCCAAAATCCTAGCTACTTTAAAAGATCTCGGATTGTAATTTTTTTCCAGTACACCAGTGAATATAGGCTTGCCATATTCTATGATACACACGAGCCGAAGAATGCTTTATTGCTCTAAGCATGGTTTGGATTACTTGGTTCGAAAATCCTTTAGTCTCTAAGATAGAGGTTTCAACAGCCACGCCGTCAAAGATAGGCGATCCAGATGACTGTGACAACAAGGACCCTGCATTAACAGATCTGGACATTGAGGGAGCAGTATCGGTGCTTTCACGGACATTCTCAACAGATCTGTGTACCAATGCCTTCTTGGCCAAGCTGGAGCTATTAGAATGATTGCTCCTTTTGCCTGTTTTATCTTTCTCACTACTCTGGGTAACAGAGATATTGGAGGGAACAGATATGCCAGCTAAAACCTCCATTCTACTGACAGTGCGTCTATCAGGACCGCTCCTGGGTCCCTTGTTCTTGATCCGTACCTCGGAACTTTGTTGTTTAGACGAGACGCCATAAGGTCTATCTCTGGTAGACCCCATCTGTTCCCCAGTGTCTAAAAACACTTTTGGGTGTAGTGCCCATTCGGTTTCCTGAATGGTGTGCCGACTGAGAAAAGCCGCTTCCCAATTTAGTACACCAGGGACAAATACTGCTGACAATGCCGGGAGATGGAGTTCCGCCCATTTTAGAATGGGAGTTACTTCCTCCATCAGACTCTTGCTGTGAGTTCCTCCTTGATGATTGAGGTATGCTACTGCCGTCGCATTGTCTGAGCGGATCTGGACTGGTCTTCCTTGTAGATTGTCCTTTGCCTGAACTAGAGCCAAGTAAACGGCCCTTATCTCCAACAGATTTATCGGCAGGCAACTTTCCCTTGCGGTCCATTTTCCCTGGAACCATAGGCTTCCGAGTACCGCCCCCCAGCCCTGCAGGCTGGCATCTGTTGTCAGGACTTGACACTCTTTTATCCAAAAGGGTCTCCCCTTGTTTAAATGGTCTGTCTGTAGCCACCACGCTAGAGACCTTTTTTACCGTTACTGGAATCTTTATCATCTGTTTCTTTATCGTCTGATGATTTCCGTTCCATTCGGTCAGAATAAGGTGCTGCAATGGTCTGGAGTGGAATTGCGCATATCCCACCATGTCGAAGGTTGATACCATCAGACCCAACAGTCGCATTGCTGCATGGACTGACATTGTCTGGGCTTGCAACGCTTCCTGAGCCATGACCTGCACCTTGACTATCTTTTTCTCTGGTAAGAGAACTTTCTGTAGGTCTGAATCCAATATGGCCCCCAAATGAGCCATCCGCTGTGACGGATTCAGGGACGACTTCTCCCAATTTATGAGCCACCCGTGTCTCTGTAAACAAACTATCGTCTGTTGAAGATGGCTCAACAGTAAATCTTGCGACTGTGCTAAGATTAACAGGTCGTCGAGGTATGGGAATATTCTTATCCCTTGTTTGCGCAGACAAGCTGCCATAACCACCATGATTTTGGTAAACACCCTGGGTGCTGTAGCTAGCCCGAAAGGCAGAGCTTGGAACTGGAAATGTTCCTGGAGGATGGCAAACCTGAGGTAACACTGATGTGACAGTGCTATAGGCACATGTAGGTAAGCATCCCGTACATCCAGAGATACCATGTAGTCTCCCGGTTCCATAGCCAACATAATGGAGCGTAACGTCTCCATGTGGAACTTCGGGATCCATATGTATTTGTTCAACATCTTCAGATTTAGAATTGGTCGATATGACCCATTTGGTTTCTGGATTAGAAATAGATTGGAGCAATACCCCTGTCCCTTTTGTGATGGAGGTACTGGGACAATCGCACCCAACTGCAGTAATTTTTGGACTGCTTCTTGCAGGGCATTGGCCTTCGACTCTATACGAGACGGGCTGGTGCAAAAAAAATCTTTGAGGAGGCTGCCTCCTGAATGGGAACCCATACCCCTGAGATACTACCTTCTGCACCCAGGCATCTGCTGTTGACTGTTGCCATATGTGTGCAAATTGAAGGAGTCAGCCCCCAACCCTGGAATCCTCCAGGCGGAGGCCCGTCTCTTCAGGCTGAGGGTTTCTGTTCAGGTTTGGAAGCTGGCTTTTTGCTAGCCCACTGCTTCCTACCCCTGGATTTAAACTGGGGTTGTTTAGGCTCCTCTTTAGCTTTTGCTTTGCTAGCGAAATGAGCGAAATTTTAAACCCTTGGACTTAGGGTTGTAGGTAGCCGGAAATCTGACCTTTTTCGATTCAGCCTCTGATTCTAGGATATCCGATAAAGGTTTTCCAAATAATATATTACCCACAAAAGGCAATGCTTCCAATTCTTTCTTGGATTCCGCATCTGCCTTCCAGGTACGTAGCCAAATTGCTCGACGAGCGACTACTGTCAAGGCTGAAGCTTTAGAAGCAACTGTACCTACATCAATTGCTGCTTCTTCGCCCATAGCCTTTGCTACCCAGGCCGAAGCCATAGCAGGTCTTACCACTGCTCCTACTAGAGAAAAAATATTTTTCAAAAGGCTCTCTACCCTCCTGTCTGTGACATCATTCAAAGAGGTAGATGACAGTGGTAAAGCAGATTTATGCACGAGTCGCAGAACACGTGCATCTACTTTTGGAGGAACTTCTCTCTTCGAACAATCCCCAGCAGGAAATGGATAATAAGAATCCCATCTCTTAGGAATCTTATACTTTTTACTGGGCGCTGCCCAAGACTCATCCATCATTTCCGTCAACTCATCTGACGCTGGAAATTCAGCTTTCACTGATTTTGTTTGTTTAAATACAGGTGCTTTTGCTTTTAACGCTGTCTTGGCTGGCTCTTCCAAAGAAAGCACAGCCTTCACGGAATTAATAAGTTCAGCTACATCTTCTGAACTAAAGCTCTGCGACTGATCATCATACGGAGTTGATTCTATTGTTTCCTCATAATCATCATCCGATGTATCATCTTGTGTAGTCTGCCACACAGACGTATCTGTCTTAGTCTTACTTGCCCCTTGGTTGCTTGTAGAGGCTACTGGAACCAAACCATAGGAGGGGAGCTGCATGTATGGGTTCATAGTGTAACCTAACCCTTGAGGTGGTGCTACCGGAGCTAACCTGTCCGCTATTGAAGACAGAGTCTTTGCGAACATATTCCATGGTGGCTCTGTTGGTGGTTGAACCAACTCCTGTTTTTTACTTCGCTGAAAAGCGAAACAGTTTGCACACAAACCCTCATAAGTGACTAATTGATTCATATCAATTACCCCTGACTTACAAGATAAGCATGTTATGGCTATAGGAGTGCTTGATAAATTCTCCTCATCACTTTTGCCGCTCACAGACATGGTATTAACCCGTTATCGACTACACAATTTGTGACTGAAGAACACCCTATATGTCAGTATATAGAGGTGAGATCAATCTGACCACAGTGCACCTGATTTGAGGGTCAGAACAGGACTGACATTACACAGAAAAGTCAGCACACATACTAGCAGTCAGTCACATGTTAAAGCATTAGACATTGTCATATGAGAATACAACCTCCATAATAACTTATAAATAAGTAGGAAAATTGTACTTCTGTTTTAACTGGTTCTATTTTCAACATAACATGCAGAAAACACAGTAATATACAGGTCTCATATGCAATAGGTACTAAAAATTAACAATGCATACTAAGAAGTAGAAGGAATTTTTAGTACTGTATACCCTGCCTCCAGAGAGCGGGATACAGGGAGACTCACCACACTTCCATATCCAAGCAAATACGCTCGTAAGACGCTGAGTGGATTCAGACGCTACTGGTGTACACTGCCGCTCTTGATAACTGATAACAGACACGGACGCTCACCAATGGACGCTGAGCGACTTCCACGTGTATGCAGACGCTAAGGCCTGCGACTCGGTCTGGGCGGGTTTATATCCAGTGTACACAACCGCAGCGTCTAAGCTGCGACCGAGTACCCTCGTGGTAGCGTCTGAGTCGGAAGGGAGGTCATTTAGTTCATGAAACGAGAGACATGCGGGAACTGCCCATGAACTCGGAGGAGGGACGGCCAGGAGAGCGTCTGAATCCCCCCGTTGACTTAAACTCCCAGGATCGTGGCCTCTACCTAGTCCTGGCGCCTATGATCCCCAGAGCGTAGCGCTGTCACACTCGAGATGTTCGGCGCATCAACACACTGTTTGTAGTCTCCACCAAATCAGTGTAGCTGTGTCCTGACCCCTCTAGTAAGAGGAAGTCCATAGACTCACCGTCTCCCCATGCTCCGGCCACAGCCTGGTTACGTCTGCTGGACCTGCTAGAACATCCGACACAGACGCCCGTCGAGACAGCACTGATACCCGAAGGTAAGCGTTGTTGCGACCCGGTGAGGAGTTGTTGGAGCGACTCTTTCTAATATGCGTTGAAGACGCTGTTAAGAGAAGTTGCTCTAAAAATATAGTAAGTCTATAAAAATAAAATAATAAAAGCTTTAGGCTGCTTTATTCACAGCAGCCCTG